>NC_132915.1:26057765-26346529 GCF_047675955.1 Chlorocebus sabaeus
TGCAAATCAGTCTACCTCCCAGCAGCAGATCTGAGAAGGGGATGTGTCCAGCCCCCAACTGGACCAAGAGTGAGGCCAAGAGAAATTCGTAATACCTCCTTGTCTGTTGGCAAACACCTGGCTAAACTCTTCTTATTGAGATCGAGTACAATTCCACGAAATAACACACATTTTAAGAATACTGGAGGGAAGACAATCTGGCCATTCTCTGGAGAGTATAATTGTGGGATTATGAGTAATTTTGATTTTACTTTTTTATTTAAAAAATAATCTGCACATAATATTTTTATAATCAGAAATATAAAGGTTATCCTTAGGTAAGAAAATAAAAATAACAAAAATAAGTTTTATATTTGTTTGTGCACTAACAATGTAATTGAAATCTTTCCTGCCTCTCTCTTACTTTTTCCAAATTTGTGAGGGTGTCTGATAAGAGATGCCAACAGTTCTATGTTCCTTTTGAAGTCTTGTCTCGGTGACTGCCATATTTTGGCTTGTCACGCACAAGTTGGCTGAGTACGGTGGCGAGGAGAGAAGGATTGCTTGGTCAACCAGATTTTCTCCCTTCCTGTAGTAGTGGTACCAGAAGCTACACCTGAAACAACTCTTAATCTCAATCATTTCCCTCTTGCTCTGGTGAGAGAATGTCATAGTGTGCCGGGCAATCAAGGTTATGTGATCTGGTGGGCCAGATCCGATTAATGTTTTTAATTGTGTTTTTAAGATGTAACACACCCAGGGAGATTTGTTCCAGATGAATGCAGTACAAAATGAAAAATAAAATAAAACCCCCTCCAAGCACAATATTGTTCTAAATATTTCTTTGAGGCATCAGCAGGTTTTAAGTCATCGGAAGATGGGCTGAAGGCATTCTCTACATCATTATGCCTTTCCTAGTTGTTTGAAATAAAATTTCAGTTTTAAAGGCTTTTCTGTGTAGCTCTGTTTTCTACTTGTCATTGGTGACTTCATCTATTATATTTTTTTAAAAAGGATCGGGAAGAGACACATGAAAAGTCATATTATGGATAACTATGACTCTAGGAAGTATTTTATCACACACCCAATATTTTCTCATAGTGCATAAAAATTTCTGCATGCTTTTGTATGTGTGTATGTGCATGTTTTAAAAGGTCAAAGAATACAAAAGCTTTGTTTAAAAGATAACTGTGAAAAGGTATCTGTAATGGAGCAATTATATAGAAATTAATAAAACAAACACATTAACTGTTAAATACACAAGTTGTTGGGAAATTTAAAAATATTGAATCAGGGAAATTAATCACGTGGTAATTTCTGAAAGTTATTAGATTACTTGCTTGAGAGCCTATAAAGTAGAAACATATAGTATTTGAAATGACTTTTAGAGTCTATAAATAAAAATAAATTTGAGGGGGAGGATATTTTTGAAAGTAAATAACTTTCAAAACTTAGGTCAGTAAAGATGCACACACATTGGGCTTTTGCAAATTGTCTAAGTTCATCTTGGTACTCTTGGTTCAATAACTGGTTCTTAAGACTTACAACTAAGGATTAACTACTTACTAAGACTCTACACCCTATCTAATGCAATTTTGGTTTTGCTGTTGGTAAATATAAAGGTAATTTCTTCTGTAGTTAATTATGTGAAACATATCTTGAAAACCTAGGGTTTTACTGCCTTTTTTTTTTTTTTTTTTTTTTGATGGAGTCTCACTCTGTCTCCCAGGCTGGAGTGCAGTGGCGCGATCTTGGCTCACTGTGACCACCGCCTCCTAGGCTCAAGTGATTCTCTTGCCTCAGCCTCCCGAGTAGCTAGGATTATAGGCATGCACCACCACGCCCAGCTAACTGCTCTTTGATTTTGTATTAATTTGAAGCTTCTCTTTAGATTAAAATAGTCCCTTGGAAATTTTTGTTTTAAAAGTCCTTAAACTCTCCCTTAAAATTTAGAAGAAAACAAAGGAATTCATAATAATCAGGGGCATTCGGTGTTTGAGGAACAAAACCTTGTTTGGGAAATCGATTTCACGTTAAACCTGTCATCCAAAATGTACAACATTAATTGTGTTGAGTGTGGACTAGGAGATGTGTTCCTTGCCTCGGATCGGCTCATGGGACAAATTCGCACTCACATACAAGATGAGAATTTATGGGAGTTACTAAATAATATGTTTAAAAGGTGCACGCTAATAAACCACAGGCAATTTACAACAGGTGTTCTGCAGCTTGCCATGAAATCCTTCCTACTAAAAATTCCGTAATCGCTAAAACAAAATAAATAATATAAGCCTGTTTCAAATTTTTAGGACATGGCTACTACCATAGAGGCTTTGCTCTTAATTAGGACTTTTATATGACTTTAAGATCATACAAATCTAGCAAATAGGATGAGTATCTTTGGCTAAATACCATAACTATTTAAGCCTGGTGTGAATAGCTGGTTTAAGTGTTTTAAGCTATTCTCAGTGGGAGAACAATTTGTTGGCAGTGGCCTGGAGTAAGTGTGGAAAAGCTAGGGATCTTTGCAGCTTGGGCACTATCACACGATTGTTTAGATTGCTGTATTCACTCCTTACACACACGAGTCCAGGTGTGTTGTTTCTTTACCTTGAAGTCCAGAAGCATCCCTTTGAAAGGAAAATTTGCAGATGCTTAGCTATCCAAAGAATAGAGATTTGCAAGTGATGATGATTCAGGAAGCTGATAGAATAGGAACTGTTTTAAATTGTTTCAGTCTGAATACAGTTGCTATAATAACAGTGTAGTTTGGTTTTAGTACAGGAAAATAAAACACAAGCCAAAGATATCTTTTTCTTTTAAGTAAGCCTCCAAAGTCCTAGAGAAAACGTCCCAACTTGCAGAGTTGAAAGGATTTGAATTGTGTAAAACTCCAGATTATGTACAGATTTGAGTTGGAAATTTTAAGGAGATGGCTATTTATTTTATCATTCTCTGTATTTGTTGATTAATTCCATTTCTGTTAGCCTCTTTGGTTACAGTAGATGTGTGTTATGATTCACTAGCAAAACTTTTCTCTGTAAGCATTAGAAGATCTTGCCAGTTCTAAATTGAAAATGTGGCAAATGTGGGGATTATTACTGTTGTAGAAAAGCTAACAGGCCACAGGTAAACTATTTTCTGGGTGCCATTTGATCTGGTGGGGTTTGAAGAAAAAAAGCCTTTGAAATTATTAATTTACAGCAAACATTTTGGATAAGTGTAGCATAATCTATCAAACTATGGTTCCTGGTTTCTCCATGCCAACCTTTCATTTTTCACTGTTTGTCAGTCATGACTGTCCCTCTTACAGAATTTAGGCCAAATAAAAAACTTTAAAATTGAATATAAGATTGGAACACACTTTCACCTTTTTTTGGTTTTGTTTTTTTTTTTGTTTTTTGTTTTTTGTTTTGTAAAGTGGCCATTTGGGCTGATTTTAATTTGTGATTTATGTAGGCTTCCTCCTGCTCAAATTTCATTTTGCAGTCTCTTCCATTGTCTATCAAAGTAGGAGCAAAATCATAATTGCTGGAGGTGGGACCCTGGGATCTGCCTTTACAATAGACATTAACAAGTAAACTTTTTTTTGTTTATTTTTAGACAGAATCACACTCTTTGTCACCTAGGCTGAAGTGCAGTGGCACGATCTGGGCTCACTGCAACCTCCACCTGCTGGGTTCAAGTGCTCCTTCCACCTCCCACCCGAGTAGCTGGGACTACAGGCGTGCGCCACCATGCCCGGCTAATTTTTATATTTTTTGTAGGGACGGGACTTCAGCATGTTGCACAGGCTGGTCTCAAACTCCTGAGCTCATGTGATCTGTTTGACTCATCCTCCCAAAGTGCTGAGATTATGGGCATAAGCCACTGTGCCCAGCCAGGTAAACTTCAATGGTCATTTAAGTATTAGGTAAACTTTAAGAGTCCTTTAGGTTTTAGGCGTTTCAGGAGTCATCACTTCCTATTTCAGATGCTATGAAAGGAAGTGAAACATACCTTCCTCCCATTCTTTACTCTCTTACACACAAATAATTTTGACAAAAGTTTTCATGTGGAAGAAATTAACCTGGATGGCTCAATGTGGATTGTCTAGAAATCTAGTTTGCTTAATGCTACCACAGGCTGAAGCAGAGCTGACGTGTAGTATAACTTGTTTAATACCCCTAAATGATTATTATAGGCATGATAGTTGTGGAGGAAAACAATCTTCAGGATATTTCCTCAGTTTCAAAAATAAGAGGTCAGTTCTTCAAGTATCGTCAATCACTGTCATTATTATCATGATTAGCAATGGCAATTTAAAACACTGTGCTTTTATTTATTTATTTATTTGAAACAGGGTCTTGCTCAGTCATAGTCTGTAAGGCAAAGGCATGAGCATGGCTGACTGCAACTTTGACCTCCCATGCTCAAGCTGCCCTGAATATCTGGGACCACAGGTGTGTACCATCATGCCCAGCTAATTTTTAAGTTTTTTTTATTTCTGTTTTTTTTTGTTGTTGTTGTTGTACAGATGGGGTTTCACTTTGTTGCCCAGGCTGGCCTCAAATTCTTGTGCTCAGGTAAACGTCCCACCTCAGCCTCCCAAAGTGTTGGGATTATAGATGTGAACTACAGTGCCCGGCCACATTGTGCTTTTAAAGTTGAGTTAGGAGGTCTAAATGGTTTCCACAATGTGGGGGAGATCTTGACTGATCTTGTGTTGTGTTAATGATTTTCAACTGAAGTTTTGGTCATGTTAACTGTTGGCCAGAGAGAATCTTCACGAACTAAAAGGATAGTTTACATATTCATCCAAAAAGTAAGTATATCATCCCTCATCTTAATATGGTACTGAAGAAAATAAAATGAGGTAAGTAATCACAAGAAGGAGAAGCATAAACTACAAAATCTGCAGGGTTGGAACTTTTAAAAAATACATTTATCAGTACAATCAAATATATGATTTAAGGCATATGTATATAAAGAAGTGAGTGGTCTGTAAAGGTAACAGTGTTTAATTGGTTCCAGGAGGACAGATAAAAGCAAATTTTGGTGATCTTGGGGATCCTAAATTTAGTAGCTCGCAACTAACTACAAATAACCCTACAATTACAATGCTATATGAAAAATGCCATTTTAGACACACAAATCATGTTAAAAGAGAAGGAAGACAGAGTTCTCAACTTTGTGTGATGAGGCTCTAGAAGATTAGTCAGAACTAAGGACTCTTGAGCTGGTTCTAGATAATATGTGCTCAAGAAATGTTAGCATACTGTCATTGTTGTCAATCTTTATGATAATTGATTTGGGAATCAGGTGTGTTTCAGATGATTTTCTCACTTGGTTGAATTTGGCTTTAGTGTGTTTTTGGATATCTTGGTTTTCTAACTGTTTTTGTATGTAAATCCTATAGATTTAGTGAAACCCACTGGGGCTTTGATCAATGCCTCCAATGATGCTGTTCAATATACTCTGTTTAAGTTCTAGAGATTCTTTAAGCAAATAGCCTTGGAAATGATGTTGAGTGGTGTTGAGGTGAAGCTCTTGTAAATGGGAAAGGATGTCATAGAGGTACTTCAAATAATAGATTGAGATTTAAGATAACGTGGGATAGTGCCTGCTTTGGCAGCACATATACTGAAAAATACATGGGCTACACAGTGAGTATGGCTGCTAACAATACTGTGTGTCTTTCTATTGAGGAAGGCTGGTGGTATTGATTGAACTGGCTGGTTGGTTGTATTTAATTATTTCCTTCATGGACATTTCTTCTATAATTAGAAAAACAGAGTTCACAAACAGAAAAAAGATAAGATCTCACATTTAAAGGGAATAAGCTAGGTGAGGTGTTTAAACTTTTAATTGCTAATTGAACAGAAAACTGGCTGAAAATAGGAAAGAGCTTGAGGCCAATTTGATGTTAAATCATACTAAAAGTTTAGGGCAGACCTCCTAGGAAAGCATTTCCCCTTAAAATTAAGGAAATTTGGGTTGAGTTATGAAACTAAACCTTATGTATTAATGGGAAACATATTTAACTTCTTCTTGCTTTTTTTTTTTTTTTTTTCCAGACGGAGCCTCACTCTGTCAGCTGGGCTGGAGTGCAATGGGGTGATCTTGGCTCACTGCAACCTCTGCCTCCCAGGTTCAAGTTATTTTTTCTGCCTCTTGAGTAGCTGGGATTACAGGCACGTGCCACCACACCCTGCTAATTTTTGTATTTTTTAGTAGAGACGAGGGTGTCACCGTGTTAGTCAGGCTGGTCTTGAACTCCTGACCTTGTGATCTTCCTCCCTTGGCCTCCCAAAGTGCTGGGATTACAGGTGTGAGCCACCGCGCCCTGCCTATATTGAACTTCTTTAAAGTTAAAGTTAAAAAAGTTTGCTTTCTCACATAAACTTTAAACATGATGCTCATTTAATAAATACTTTTGTTTTAGTTTCTCAAATTTCACATTTTAACAAGTAGAAAAATCTATACTTTTCTGAGGTAGGTCAGACTAGAGTCCTTTGCATTTGCGGTAGGGCACTCGCCATGTAATTGGAATTATATGACTCAGACAGCCTTGCCACCTAATGTTGTTATATTAAAATTGCAAGTCTAATTTCAGCTGAAGTTGGGGTAAGAGAAAAAAATGTTAAATATTTGAAAAACACAGCAGAGGAGTGACAGGAGATATCACAAGGTTACTTTTCTTTAAAAATTACTGTACAAGGTATATAGTTAAAAAGACCTTAGAAACCTCTGGAAAGCAGGAGCTAGAAGATAGCCATTTAATTGTCATCATCTCTTTCATTACTGATGGGATCTTTCTTATTATATGTAGAAAACTGAACATTAAGAAAAAATAGAATGTCTCTCTTGAAAATTAATTGAGTAGAACACAGTCCAAGCATTGCATGTGGCACTTACCAAGCTTCAGAGGAAAGGCTGATGATCCCTGTCTGTCAATCATTGGAGCAATGATTTCCATATTTATCAATGATATGCATCACACAGAACCACAAGGAGAAGGCTGACTTTCTAAGGCAAAAAGGTCTGGTGATTTGCAAGAAATGTGTAGCTTTGTGATTATTCTCTATTTCTTTGCTTGGCTTTTATGGCTATTTCTGCTTTTAGTGTGCTTTTCTCATGTAAATTATTTTTAGCGTTAAGAATAAAATTTCTAATCAGCTAGATGTACCTTCATAATCTAAGCTACATTGCTTTGGCGTTATGCTTACTGAAACTGAATTAATTATAATTGACTTTAAGATAGTAAGAGCAAGAGCAAAATATATCCTTTTAAGGGTGGTTCTACACATAAATCTTCAAGCATGTTAGCAATCAAGCCATAAAATAACACAATCCAGTTGTCTTTCTGACTCACCCCATATGAGAATTCCTTATGCAAGAGCTGACAGTATTTGATGGATTGAATGAACTAGTGAAGCATCTTGTAGTAAAATGTCTTTTGAGGGATGAGCAACCAACTGCCATCCTGAACTTTTGATATGTTATTAGAGATCATTTGAGACTAATAAGGTATATGCCAGTCTAACTGTGGGTCCTTCCTATTTGTGTTTCACATAAAACCAATCCCTCTCTCCAGTCCCACAATTTCACCTCTTCACAGAAAAAGTACACCCTACCAGGTGCTGCCTGGAGACACTGCAGCCATGATTTCCCAACTTGTTTAGATAGCTGAGAACCTGAACATTAGGGAGTTCTTTATGGCACAGCATAGTAATGATAAAACAAATTTGAAATTATGAAATATATATTTGGAATGCAGTCACACATTATCTCATACTAGATTATCTTATAATTAAGTGATAACAGCAACGGAAGGTTGAAAAAAATTGTTAGGAGATTGATTTAGCACATAGTTTGAACATTAACCCATTGTTTTTCTTTGAAAGTTAGAAAAACATTGTTTAGGTTGAAAGCTATTTCATCTGTTCTTGTGAATACCACCAGTGTGTTGAAGCATGGTTTGAAAAACAATATGTTAGGGTACAGTGTGTCTCAGCCCTGGGTATATATTAGAATCATCTGAGCAATTTTAAAAAATCCTATCAGCACCTGGGACCCACCCCAGATGGATTTACTGAGAATTCTTAGATGTTTTGCTCGGGCATTTATAGTTTTTAAAAGCTTTCCAAGTGATTCCAAGTGTATAGCCAAGGACATGGGTATTATGCTGAGTAAGGCCATGGACAGACTTTGTGGGAGGTTCAGCCCAGACCTGTATGTGATAGGCAGGTCTACAGTTACTGTTACTCACATGGTGTGTTCTGGGTGTTAGTAGCAACAAGTCCAGTCAGTGAGCTGCTACTTCCTTCGTACCTCCAAAAATGTATACATTGAGCTATCATAACAGGTAAGTCAATCCTTCCACGTTATGTTCATTCTTCTGCCTCCTGTTGGCTTATCATGTTTCTTAATTCTTTTGATACATGGTTAAAATTTGCTTGCCTCTGAGTAGGTAGTATTGTCTAGTGGACTGGGCATAGGCTGTGAAGTCAGGCAGACTTGGTTAAGATTCAAACTCAGCTGTTAACATATCAATACTTGACTTTCTAAGCTTTGGTTTCCTCAGCCCTGTACTAGGGATTAAGATGATGTCAGTCACCATATGCAAACACTACCTGATGCTGCCCGTTGTTACTGTTCATGCCCGTGATCTATACCTCCCTTGTGTATAACATGAATAATAAGCACTGTAGATTTGGTTGTATTACGAATGTGTTTTCCTTCATGACTTTGTGTTCTGGGTCCACAGCTAGATTTCATGCATTTTTTTGTCAGGAATTCCGCCTTCTATTTCTTGGTCATTCCTGGTCTTCCTTTCATTGTCCCCAACCTCAATCTTACATATATGCCTGTCTTTACACTGCTCTCTGTATGCTAGTTGTGTTCCAAATGTTGATGACAGACTGTTCTTTTCTGATTTCAAAATGCAATTGAAGTCCTAATATTGAAGACATCTCATGGAATCAAACTTTAGTAGTTCAATTAATAAGCTATGTTGAGTTAAAGACATTTTGAAATACAAAGTTTTGAAATATTTATTTAATCCCAAGTAGAATCACCATTTTAAACTAACATTTAAAAGGCATAATAGTATTTTCATGTAAACTACATTTTTCATTGATAATCAGCATAATTGTATAAATGCATGCACAAAATCAGAGAGTCTGCTAAGAATTACCAGCAGACAATTTTCACTTATTACTACTTTTAATGCAAAATCAGTTACCATGGCCTTTTTCTTGGAGCTCAGATACAGCTTTGATTATTGTTAGGGACTACTCCTTGTGGTTCTGTAAGCTTTCACACTACGATGCTAAGAGCAGATGGAAGAAGGTGCTATAATATTACAATGAAGTCTTGCAAATAAGTGTGAAGAATCAACTCCCTAAAATTTCATAGACTTCTGCTTCTCATGGCTGCACCTGTGTGGTTTATAATGTAGCTAACATTTCTTATTTGGAGGCTATCTTTATTTGTGTTATGCTTCAAGTCTCTTTCCATAGCGCCCTATTTGGGGTCTTGCCCATGAAACTTGGATGGACAGGAAGGCTGCTCATAAAGCTGAGAACAGAAAAGGAAAGAGGCCTATGGGTTTGAGTCAAGGCTACAGGTATCCTTTGTGTGTTTCATTGCAGGGATGAGGAGCCAATATGTATTGGGGAGGAAAGCCAGGAGTACAAAGTATATGCTCAAAAATCATTTATTGAGACTGTAAGCATCTGAATGAATAAATCAAGCATCCACTATATGCCAGACGTGACTACAGATTCTTGTATCTCTAGCTCTCCTATTTGATAGATATCTAGACACCTTTGTGTAACTAATGCAGTCTTTAACTAAGTAACTCTGATTCTAAATTTTATTTTGGTTCATTATCCAAATAAAGCAGGTACATTGCTGGAGACATTTTCAACTTTTACTTTATTCTATTGATATTCCATAGCTTTGAAAGAATATTTGAAAATGATGTGTTAAATATTCTTCATAAAAGTAAGTACAAATTAAGAGTGCTATTCTTGTCTTTCTAGAAAGGCGTGTTTTTCATGGTACTCTCCCACTCCATGCAGGGTTCTTGTGTAAGCTGGTATAGATTTTGCAGCACATAACTCGGGGGGCATTCTCATTAAGAAAGTGTGTGTCAATCTCTAGAGTTGTGCAATGCATCACTTGGACAACTATACCTGGGGTCCAGCACATATGAGACCTACTCTCCCAAGCCATAAAGTTCTTGAAATATGGGTATAGTCAGCATATATATGAAGTTTTAAAAATTATTCAATACTAAGCCAGAGTGATATGTGCGGCTGCTGTTAGAGGAAGCTCTACGTGTACAGCCATCCCAATATTTCACTATCTCATCCCTGGTTGACTAGGTTACATGACCTTAGACTTTTTTTTTTTTTTGAGATGGAATCTCACTCTGTCGCCCAGGCTGGAGTGCAGTGGCTCGATCTCGGCTCACTACAACCTCCGCCTCGTGGGTTCAGGCCATTCTCCTGCCTCTTAGTCTCCCGAGTAGCTGGGACTACAGGTGCCCGCCACCACGCCCGGCTAACTTTTTGTGTTTTTAGTAGAGACGGGGTTTCACTATGTTAGCCAGGATGGTCTCGATCTCCTGACCTCATGATCTGCCCGCCTCAGCCTCCCAAAGTGCTGGGATTACAGGCGTGAGCCACCGCGCCTGGCCGACCTTAGACCTTTTAGTGGGAACTAGTTTGTGGCTTGACTTTCTCTCTTCTGTGCTGCTGTCTTACATTAACCAATTTCAGTTCCATCTGAAGTCCCTGTTTCTGGGTGACTATTTTAAATTGCCATTCCGTAGAGCAGTATATCTGCAATTAGCCTTGTGTGAGAAATATCACGGGGCATCTGTAAAAAATACAAATGGCTAGTGCCTATTTTATGTTCGTGGGATCAAAAATTCTAAGGTTCCTGGGGACTTTTAAAAACCTGCTCTGTGGTGTCATATTTCTTATGATGTGAAATTTCTTGACCGTAGCACATTGTTCTAGCAGAGCATCTCCCACACAGCTTCACCACTACCAAAGCCAAGCTGGTAGATGGGGGTATCCCAGGAACTTCTCACAGGGTCGTTAAATCTGCACATGTAGTGACAGTCCTCAGGGTGGCTTTTGTAAATTACTCCATGGCACAGTGTTCTTAAGTTTATCTTATTTCAGTTAGAGCCGTTCCAAAACACAGAGCCATATTCCATCTAACACAGAGGTCACTGACTGGGGACTGTCCACTCATTTAAGGCAGGAGGGAATTTTTTTTTTTTTTTTCCATGAAGCCAAAAGGAAGTTACATGCATGATTAAGAAAACTCTTTGGAGTTCTGCCTCCCTGCTTGGGCTGCAGAATACTTGCCTAGACACCATTTTGTGGAAATCACTCAGTACCCCATGAAGTGGACACGACTGTGTCCACGTTCCTGCTGATGAAGACTGGCAGGCAGTGAGGTTCCATCTCCCAAAGACACACAGTTAGCAACTGGGATGGCCAGAATGCATTTCTAGTTTCCTGGGATTCCAGCTTAATAATGTGTTATTTTTCCTCAACACTGTAGCCCCTCTCTATACGGTACGTGTGTGGGGGGATTGGGGAGAGGGCATATGTGTCCTGATCTGTTGGTCACTCTGTGGTCATGGGCAGGATAGGTGTTCTGGGCTGAGACTGAGCATGTGGCCCATGGCAATGTGTGCATAAGTTGTGCTGACTTACCGGGTCATGTAAAACTGATCTGTGTCTGAAGTTGCTTCTTATTGTCATTATCTCATCTGGGGGACCGTTTTGCTTTGTGGCAAAAATGAAGACACTCCAGACCAAGAGATGCCAGCTTTGGCTTAGACTTCCCAGCCTTTCTTTTCTGCTGGCCTCTGTTTTGGCACCAGTACTTGGGGATGCTGGGGATGCTCTATGTCCTCTCCACACAGGGGGAGGGGCCTTATCTTTCATGGTGTGCTGGTTATTAGCCTTGATCTTTAGGGAGGTGGATCCGTGTGGGTTTTAGCAGTGGACTCTGCCTAAAAATAGTTGAAAAACAAATGTGTAGGGAATGCCTGTAGCTAGCACTGCTGGATGAATGTTATTAGGGTCTTGAAAGACCCCATCATCCTTGGATTTTGGCAAAAGACTTTGGGTATGATTTCATCTCGAGGATAAGAACTAAGTTTTTCCGGTGCGTTCTTAGTGATTCTAAATAAATAATTGGCTTTGGCATTGGTTTAGGTTATACTTGTGCCTTGTCTATACTTTTAGGCCCTGTATAGAAAAATTTCAGAGCAAAGTTCTGTTCAGATAAAATAATGTTCCAAGACAGCTATCTTCACATTGGTGTTCATACAAACACTGGGGTACATGAAGACATCACACTCTTAATTCATACATGCTTTTTCCTAAAATTGATGTGTTCCCCCCTCTATGCTTGCCTTTCCCAGGGGTTACCCTATTATTACATACTTACATACATATATACACACACATATGTAAAAATATATACATATATAATGTATATACATATATAATATATACATATATAATGTATATATGTATATATATGTATATGTGTATATACATATATAATGTATATATGTATATATATATTTTTTGAGACAGAGTTTCGCTCTTGTTGCCCAGGTTGGAGTGCAATGGCGCGATATCTGCTCACTGCAACCTCTACCTCCTGGGTTCAAGCGATTCTCCTGTCTCAGCCTTCCGAGTAGCTGGGATTACAGGCACATGTAACCATGCCCAGCTAATTTTTCTATTTTTAGTAGAGGTGGGGTTTCATCATATTGGTCAGGCTGGTCTTGAACTCCTGACCTCAGGCGATCCGCCTGCCTCGGCCTCCCAAAGTGCTGGGATTACAGGTGTGAGCCATTGCGCCCCGCCTATTATTACATTTTGTATAGAGATGTGGGCTCACTATATTGACCAGGCTGGTCTTAAACTCTTGAATTCAAGTGATTCTCACATCTCGGCCTCCTAAAGTGCTGGGATTACAGACATGAGCCACTATGCCTGGCCAGGGTTACCCTATTATTTATATCCAACTGCAGTGCTTTTGAGAGTGAATGAGGGCGCTGTTAATACTTATGCCAAGGTGTTGGTGTGAACTAATACTACTTTGGACAAAACTGCATTGCATGGTCACCTTACCCTTTCCTATTTTACAAGAGGAAGGCAAACATCTTCTCCTGCCTAAATCTTACTATAGTGAATGACTCTAGGCTGGGTAAACTTCCAGATGCCAAGCAAAGAGACAATTGAGCATGCAAGCCTCCTTAAGGAATAACTAGTAAGAGCAAAGCAAAAAAGATTTCAGTAGGAAATAGTGAAGGGACTGCACCTCACGTCAACCATGCAATAAACTGGTAAGGTCCTGTGGCTTCTCCCTCTCCCTTTCTATCTTAGAATTGAAATTCTGAGGTGAGATGATTGTCACAGGGATGTGTGTTAATATATTTATTTAAAACAAAAAATGAAAGCAGACTTTTTGGGATGGAAAAGAAATCTGATTTGTCTGATGAGCTTGGCAAGGAGAACCAGTGTTACAAATTGGGTTACGTGACAGATATTACACTTTCCTTAAATCAAATGAGTGAAATCTTCAGCTCTAGGATTTTGAAAAAAAAAAGTTTTTAAGCCCATGTGTATTTTAAATTATAACTGTAGCAACTTTTAAACATATTACTACTGAAAAATGTTAGCATAAACTTACATAAGTGGTACATGACTTTTTCCAATTATTTTAACAATTTTTTCTATAATTCTAACTTTTAGATTGAAGGGACACATGTTCAGGTTTGTTAGCCGGATATATTGTGTGATGCTTAGGTTTGGGATATGAATATCCCATCACCTAGATAGTGAGCATAGTACCCAAAGTTAGCTTTTCAACCATTGCCCCCTTTTCTTCCTCCCCTTTCTATTAGTTCCCATCTTTGTGGGAACTATTGTTGCCATCTTTATATCCATGAGTGCCCAATGTTAGTTCCCACTTATAAGTGAGAACTTGCAGTGTTTGGTTTTCTTTTCCTGTGTTAATTTGGTTAGGATGTTGGCCTTCAGCTCCATCTGCATTGCTGCAAAGGTTATGATTTTGTTCTTTTTCATGGATGTGTAGTATTCCACGGTGCGTACGTGCCACATTTTCTTTATCCAGTTCACCACTGATGGGTACTGTGGTTGATTCCATGTCTTTGCTATGGTGAACAGTGCTGTGATGAATATGCAAATGCATGTGTCTTTTTGGAAAAATAATTTATTTTCTTTTGAACATGTACTCAGTAATGAGATTTAGCAAAAATGTTTGAAGACAATTTGAAGCATTTGCATTGAAGCAGTTGTGATGTTTACTGTCCTTCCCTCTGGCCTCAGCGTCACTGTGACTATCTCAACAGTTCCCATACACTTCCAAATTCCACGCCCCCTCCACACACACACACACACACACACACACACACACACACGGAACCACCATGGGCTCAGTAACTCCTCAAATGGGTGAATCTTATGCTGGAAAAGGTTCCTGAAAGGAAGCCCCTGTCATCTTGTCCAGTCAGGCAACTCAGATGTCCTGGCCTGGACACTTCATTTGTGACTGAGCCTGTCGGAGTATGAGTGTGCTGATCTCGGGTGAACTTGTTAAGCCAATTTATTCCAAAGCGTATACACTTTTTTGTCCACTTGGGAACCATGAGGTAAATCTCTGTTCGTGGGTTGCCAGAAATTATACTCAGGCCGTGGTTGTCAATCTAGTTAGGTCTTTATTTATTAGATTGGCAAATTTTTCCTTCTTCCTAGCAGATAATCATTTTGTCTTATTTCATTCTTCAATGAATCTTAATACAGTGATAGAAGAGGGAACCCAAAGGAAGATGATTGAAAAATTTCTTAAGGAAATTGGATATCAGTCTTACTGGTCAATGCCTAGGGTGTGAGACAGTTATGGGAGAAGGGGTCCTGAAAGGGAAGCAAAATCATGTTCATACAGGAAAGAAAATGATGGAATGACCCCTTTACCTTCTTTGTAAAGCTTTAACCTTAACTTGCTAAAATAAGACTAGTGAGTTTTTCCAGTTCGGAAGGCAGGAAGGCGAGGGAATACAAAATAATAGGTTGTAATAGGTTGAGGAAAAGGGCCTGCTGCTTAGGAACAGGAGAGAGCAAGGAGGGCCAAACGGGACTGCTTGATATGGCAGCTTGCTCACCTGCACAAAGGCAATTACAAATGGTGGAATTACACAGTGTGGAGGCAGGTTCATCGGTGGGTAGATACTTCTGTTCTAATTCTTAGTTCCGGTCTCTAGATGGTTCTGAAAAACCAGTTCTCTCTGAATAGGTCAGCTATATTAATATACCTGTGGCATTTGATAGGAAGATTTACAATAAGTGGCTTATATTTTTGTGGATTCTTAGAAAATGGCACCCTGCCATATTTTATTCTGTTTGACTTTGAGAAGAGTGGCTTGCCACACATGGAAACAGTGTTTGTGCTGAGGATTTCAACACCCAAGCGCTCTTGCAAGGCTGAAAGTTTTATAAAAAGCATCTTTCAGGGTTATGCTATGCTTCTTGGATAAACTACTCATATTGGTAAGTTAGCCTGTGAAATAGTTGACTCATGCCTAATTAAAGAATAGCTCTATAGCTAAGATGAAAACAATTAAATGAGTAATTTACAAAATTATTTTTAACATTTGACAGAGCTCATCATGCCAACACCGCTACTGTAGGTAACCCAAAACTAACTGCATTTTAATTATAATGTACTACTCTTGCACAGATTTAACTCATAGCTTCAGGCTTCAAAGATTTTTTTTTTTCTGTTCCCAAACTAGTAATTTTTTACAAAAGTTCATAAAACCTTCTAAAATAATATACTATTAGAAGGCAATTGGTACAATAAGTTCAAGTTAAAAGATACAAATTGCCACAATTGTGTTTGCTGTCAAGGTAGAGACTGGTTTGTAAACAGTGTAATTTGCTTGAAATAGATGAGCCTGCAAATGAAGAGACGGGTTGGCACATTGCATATTAGTATCTGTGTAAGGTGTCTTCTTAGTTGTGGATTTTTAACCTATCTTTTTTGATTCCTAGTAATTTAACAGTTTATATGAATGGTTAGAATGAGGCTTTAACATATATTTCTCATGCAAGTTCTTATAAACTGGAATATTAGCCCACTATGAAAGAGGGAAAATCACTTAAGATTGTTTTAACCATGAATCTTGTTCCAGTTTTTCTTCCTATTTCTGCTGCCAGTGACCAGATTCAGACACTTAACTCATGTCAGGGCAATTGTAATAGCATGTTAAGCTGCCTCTCCTCCCTTGTGTCTCCTCCCTTCCTTTCATTCCTCCTTCTTAGATTAATTTTCCTTGAGTGCCTCCTTAATCATTTACTGGATCAATAGCTCATTCTACCAATAGTGGATGTATAAACTACTTAGTCTGCCAATAAAAAGTAGTTACCATTTATTCAGTATTTTACCAGGTACGAGGAGCTATATATATCTATGTTATCCTATTTAATCCTCATAATAAATCTAGGAGGTAGATATCTTTGTCCTTCTTTTATAGATAAAGAAAAAGAAGCTCAGAAAGTTTGAGTAATAGTGTCAAGATCACACAGCTCATAAGTGGTAGAGCTGGAATTTGAACTTGATCTACCTGATTCCAAAGACTATGAATTTCATTGCTAGAGTAGACTTCCTCCAAAAAGATTCCAAAATCTGACCCTAATTTACTTCTACCCTGTAATGCAAATTACTTTTCCATGTTTAATAGCATTCATTTATTCATTCTAAAATATTTAATAAGCACCTACCATGTGCCAGGATGCATAAATTGGTAAGGAATGGTTGGTCCTCGCCGACTCGTTGCTTGTGGTCTTGTGACGATAAAATGTGCTCCAGGAAACGCGGTCAAATCACTTTCCCTTTCCCATGCATTTTCTATTCCCTTCTTGCTGGATTCTACCCTTCTTTTGAGGAGTAGCTCATGTGCTCTCTGTCACTGATGTCTTCCTAAGCCACTCAAACCAATGGTGATTTCTCCTTTCTCTGAACTTACAGTTTACACTTGTTCTATATGTAAAATACCAGTTCTGCCACCAGTTAGCTGTTTGACCTTGGGAAAGTTACTTAACTTCTCTGCATCTCAGTTTTCTCATCTGTAAAATGGGGATTAATTATAGTATCAGTCTCATAGAGTTATTGTGAGGATTTAATGAATTTATTGATGTAAAGCACTCAAAACTGCACCTGTCACGTAAGTACAGTGCGAATGAATAATATTACTAGTTTATGATAATACGGTTTACTTTCCCCAATTTTATTTTTAGTTGACACCTAGTAATTGTGCATATTTATACAGGGTAATATTTCAATACATGTATATGATGCAGAATAATCAAAGCAGGGTAGTTATCATATCCATCGCCTCAATTGAAAATATACAATAAACTATTGTTAACCGTATTTACCCTACAGTGCTTTGAAACACTAGAACCTACTCCTTCTATTTAGCTATCATTTTGTATCTGTTAACTAACCTCTTCTTTCTTATCTACCCCTCTACCCCTCTCGCCTCTGATAATCAAAATTCTACTCTCTAACTTCTACGAGCTCAATATTTTTTAGCTTCCAAATATGTGAGAATAGGTGGTATTTATCTTTCTAGGCCTGACTTATTTCACTTAACATGATGTTCACCAGGCTTATCCATGTTGCCATGAATGACAAGGTGTCATTCTTTTATATGGCTGAATAGTATTCCCTTGTGTATACACCATATTTTCTTTATCCATGACTCTGTTGGTGGACATTTAGGTTGATTCCATATCTTAGCTATTGTGAATAGTGCTGCAAGTATTTCTTCATGATTTCTTTTCCTTTGGATAAATACCCTGTAGCGGGAATGCTGGATCATATGGTATATGGTAATTCTATTTTCAGTTTAGTTTAGTTTTTTTTTTTTTTTGAGAAATGTTCGCACTGTTTTTCTATGGTATAGTTTTAAAGCATCATGTGACATTTCTCAATTGTACATATCCAGTGTTATATGCCTCTTATGTTATTATTTTTAAGCTGCTCATAGATTTCTTTATGTTTCTATGATACCAGAGCTTTTTGTTCTGCTCTAATTTTGCTCTCGTCTTTAAAATATTTATATATATAAGGGAATTTACTGTTAGAAGAAATTTGCCTTAATATTATTCTTATTTCTAACAGGGTCATACTGCAGGAAGTGAAAAGTCTGTGTTGTAGTGAAGTTCCGAATTGTGACTAAGCCTTATGCTGCTGTTGTGATTTAGCCTTATTCTGCTATTGGGGTTTAGCCTTATTCTTTTTATGTTCTTATATTTTTTTACTCAGCGATATAAATGAATCCAAATTTTTCTGGTGATTGCATGGCTATTTACTTATGTATAATAAACTCATCCTAAAAATGGAGACTAGACTGTGGAGTAAGTTTGTAAAATCTTTTGTACGTGAGTCTATTGACGGTTACTAAACTCTGGATCCTGAAGCTGTGGTTACATTTTGAAGCTCTTGTCTAATGCATCTGCTTCAGGCAGCCACTACAAAAACAACCTGATCAAGAAGATAATCCTTTTTGGGGCTCAAAGAAATACTTTGAATATTTGAAAGATTGGAGGAAAAGACATGCATTGTAGCCATAAAAATGTTGAAGGAGCATTTTGGTCAACAGCAAATAATTGGCTCCTTGTGTGATTTGGCTTATACTTTTCTAATGTAACCTAAGTGTCTAGGATAAATTCTGAGCATGAAGATCTTCATGATATAAAAAGATACAAATTCTTGGAGACGACTGGAATTCGCTTTTCAAAACCTTTCTTTTTCCCCATGCACAAGAGAGTTCTGAATATATTGTTGATAAATGGATATCCTTAGGTTGACAAAGTAGACATCAGGTTAGTGTGGCTGAGGGAAAAAGAAACTAATATAGGTCCTGGAGAAGACATTTTGCTAGATGTTTTTGCATGTTGTTTTATTAAATAATGATCAATAGAATTTATTTTTTTAGTAGCAGGTAATGAGA
This sequence comes from Chlorocebus sabaeus, assembly GCF_047675955.1. Lineage (NCBI taxonomy): Eukaryota > Metazoa > Chordata > Mammalia > Primates > Cercopithecidae > Chlorocebus > Chlorocebus sabaeus. Next base: position 26,076,814 of record NC_132915.1, read on the forward strand.
ACTCAAACACCTTTGTTTATGCAAAAATGAAGTGTATTTTACCGTTTAAGGAAAAAATCCAAGACTGAGGCACAACTGAATTCAGAAGTGCAATTGACATTAGTAAGAACTGGTCCCTCTTAGCTCTGCTCTCCTCTGTATTGGCTTCATTTACAAGAAGAATCTTTCCATGATGATGCAAAGCTGACCACTGGTTGATCTAGCCTAGGCTTATTTTCTACCAGGAATTTCAGCAAATTCTAGTAGGGGAACTGTGGTCAGCCATACCTGGATCTTGCGTCTATCCTGTTTTATTTTTTTGAGATGAAGTCTTGCTCTGTCACCCAGGCTGGAGTGCAGTGGCGTGATCTCAGCTCACCATAACCTCCGCCTCCCAGGTTCAAGAGATTCTTCTGCCTCAGTCTCCCAAGTAGCTGGGATTACAAGCTCGTGCCACTGCACCCGGCTAATTTTTTTTTTTTTGTATTTTTAGTAGAGACAGGGTTTCACCATGTTAGCCAGGCTGGTCTTGAACTCCTGACCTCAGGTAATCCACCCACCTCAGCCTCCCAAAGTGCTAGGATTACAGGCCTGAGCCACTGCGCCTGGCCTTGTCCATCCTTGAACAACTTTGCCTACAGGAAGGGAGAAGTAATCTGGTTATTCAGTCTGGGCCACTTGTTCCCTCTTATTTTGGTCTAAGCAAGACTCTGTGGCATAGATGAAGAGCAGTTTCCAAAATGGGAAAATAATAATAAATGCCCACTAGAAAAGAAAGAAAAATACTAATTGTATTCTGGGCTAATTATGAATAAACAAGCAATGATAAAGCTTTAAAGGTCTTCTTGACTGTGTGTCCTTGAATCAGGCTAAGGAGGTTGGGCAATTGTGGCACATATTTCAAAGTACAGCCCCATTTCAAGTTCTAGATGGTAGACCCGGTCTTAATCTTAGAAAGGTGAGGGTCACCTAGGGAGCTCCAGGTTGGTAATTTACCAACAGAGCATCAAGTGAGTCTTTGCTCTTGCCCTCACTCCAAACTTGCTAGCCCTGTTCTCCACTTACTGGCTTCCAGCTATGACTGCTTATTATTGGATTCACTTTTGACTGAAACCTTGTTCCATTACCTACAGTGGTGCCAACCTGACCACTTGTAACTTTGTGACCAACTTGCTTTCACTCCCCTTCTCCAGTTACTGAGTTTCGTCCATGTCATTTTTTTTGACTGAGCCCCTGTGTGTAAGTCAGGCTCTGTCAGAGACTGGATGTTCTTTCTGCAAACTCTTCTTACTGCAGAATTAGGTCCCAATACTGGTTTTCTGATCATTTCCCTCTGTGTTGCTGTCCATCTCACAGTAGGAATTCTTTCCATTATCTTGTCGTTTGGCTTTAACCATTCATTTATCCACTCATTCTTTCATCCATTACATAATATTATTTTTTTTCCATAATAAATATTAGTGTGGATCTATTAGATACTCAGTTCTGAGTTAGAGCTGGAGAAAAAAAGATGAATGGTTACTACTCTCAAGGATTTGAGTTTAGTAGGAAAAGACAGTTAAGAAATCTCCAAATTATTAGAGAGTGCTAGGGATGCATATGCAAAGGCCAGTCCTGGAAGGAAAAGAGAGTCAGGAAAATTTGTCTGTGAATGTGGTCCTTGATCCTTGAGTGTGTTCTGGTTAGGTAGGGAGAGAAACAGGAGTTGTCCAAGTAAAGGGAACAGAATCTGCAAGGCCTCAGAGTCATGAGAGAATGGAATCAGTCCAATATAGGGCAATATGTGTGATGCATATGGGAGACTTTCGGCAGATAAGAAAACCAAGGTAGAGGGTGACATGATAATGGGGTGGAGACGCTTCTAAGTCATATATGGGTGTTAGATCTTTTTCCTAAAAAAGCAAACTGTCTGACCTTCCCAACTTGAACAACTTTTCCTTTTACCTTTATTTATTTCTTTCAAGGATTTTGGTAAATGACAATTGAATTTTACCTGCCATTTCTACTGTGTGCCAAATATACAGGCTTCAATTCATTACAACATTTAAATTTTTGTCTCTGCGTGGCTGTCTTTAAAAAAAATGTCCTGGGTCCTACTTCTTGAATGAATTTCAAGAAATTCCCTCTTCCTCAATTAGTTCCTCCTGAATTTTCTGACTCCACTGAGGCCTACTCTCTTCCACCTACTCTTCAGTGTAGACAACTGTGAAGTTCTGAAGACATTTAGCAGTGGGCTGGTCTTAGAGAAGAGGAGAAGATATCTACCTTTTGAAGTAATCTAATGTTGTATTAATAGAAAGGCCCACCTAACCAAAGACATTATCTCAATCTTTGGACCTGAGATCATGATTAGAATGATTTCTTAAGGACATTCTAAAATGAGGATGGGTATGCATTTTAGAAACATCACATATGTTATATGAATATAGAAACATATAATGTATTTAGAAACATAGAAATAATAAGGCGACAGGACACCTAGGAAAAATACATCCTAGCTAAATAATACACTAGAAGGACTTTAACTATCAGATTCCATGTAGGTTTTTATGAAGTTTAAGAGAAAGAGATGAGGCAAGAGGAAAGTAAGATGCTTCTCAAGTCTATGAGCCTCCTATACTACCCAACTCTGGAAGCGGCTCTCTAGCCTATAAGAATGCCAATGGTCTTCAGATACCCAGTAGGATGGGTGAAGGGCATCAGAGTAATTTTAGCCTCATTCATAAATTGTATTAGAGGCAACATAATTTAGAAGGAGAGAAATACTGGTTATGGGGGCGTGAAGGAGTGTAAAGTTTACCCTTTGACCTGGAAGAAGGACTGAGTATGCATTCAGAGGTTAAAAGTAGTCCTCTAGCCAAAAGAAAAGCTTGAAGCTGCTAGAGAGGAATGAACTAGAACATTCAGTGTGTTCTATAACATACTCAAGATGAACCAAAGGGCAAATATTTAAAGTTTACATCAGGCAGCAAATCCATACTTTCACTTTTCTTCATAAATGCTGTGTATTACAGGAAGTGGGGGAGGGAAGGAGGATGGACGGAGTCGCCGGCCGTCCTCCCTTCTGAAAGCGCTGCACCGTTGCTAGGCACTGCGGTAAATGGGCTATTCCTTTGGTCTAACCCCATTTGTTCCTAAACACATGGCAATCGTTTAATTTGACTTTATCTTTGTTTTATTGGAGAGACCCCCATGTACAAAAGGCAAAATCATCTTATCTTTAAAAATACTTTTATATTAAAGAGAAGTGAAGTTGTGTGTATGTGTTTTAATGAGCACCAGAGCATATCCCATGCTCCAACCCTTCATCCGCTCCTTCACATGTGAGGTCTACAAGGGTTGTCTTTTGCCACATTACAATGCCGCCTAGACTGCTGCTGGTTTTCTTTCAGGACATCATTAGCAGCAGAGAAGTATTATTTAAAACAACATATAAATGCAACTGTAAGAAGTATGCATATTGTACTTTTTTGCTAACTCATTGAGGTTACTTTCTATATGGACTAAATTGAGGAGCTCTGCAAGGCTGAGTCCACCCCCTATATTCTTCTGCATCAAGTGGCTATGGGGCTGAACTCTCTGCTTTTAGAATTATGCTATTGGATAAAGAACTGGTCTCAATAAATCTGTGTTAATAGAAATCTACAGAACTCCCGTGTGTGGGCAAAGTAACATGTTGGTGTGAGGATGACAATACGAGGCATGGATGTTGGTCAGCCTCCACCACTGCATTGTGGCAGACATTGCAAATCAACTATGACACACTTTCCCACCAAGTCTCAATAGGGCCTTAGCATCCTTGCCAGTACATGCCCAGGAGGTATTACCAATCAATTAGGATTAGTGCCTGGGATAAAATCAGTTTGTCCTCAGTGCATAGATTGAGTAGTTTATAAAATCGATGGAGCAGAGCGCATCATCTAGTAGTGGGTGTTTGGAGCATGTACCTTTTGGTAAATGGAGGGCCTTGAGGAAAAAGGATGTCTCCCTGGTTGTAGAACAATGGAGTGTTAAAAGAAATGTAATACAATGAGTGTTGAGACAATGATAGACTTCATGATTTGCCCCTAAACTGCCTCTACCCAGGTGTGTTGTGTCTCTTCACGCTGTAATTCCAACAGAAAGGAGAGCTGAGAAGTCGCACAAAAATGTGAATTAAAACTATCCATTCCATTAGGTTCTACCATTCCATCACAGTTTCAGGCTCTAGGAATGTTCTCTGTTGGCATGAAAAAAATATTATATTGGAACCCTGTTGGGATCATGATTTCTCAAGTTACTTATTGATTAGGAAAATGTCTTTTTTGAGCTTCTCTGATCACCATTCTTTTTTTTTTTTAAACTGAGAAGTTAGAAAAATATTCATTTCCATATAACAAAAGTAAAAGCATTTGAACACATTTTTGTGAAAAGAACAATATTTCAGAAAGAGGTTGGGTGACAAGAATGGCCGTATTTCCCTTTTCTGAGATCTCCTTATTGTAGCTGGAGCCCACACCTGCTCCCAGGGCTGGGGCTGTGTCTGCCTGTGTCTGCCTGTGCAGGCACTGAGTGTACACTGAGTGTAGGGGCTCAGCCAAGACCGCGCTCCCCGCCCTCAACTGCGGAGAAGCCCCGTCGCTGTCTGGAGCAAGAGGGGAGAAAGGGGCGCCACAGACGCTGGCTTTGGGGATCTGGCGGGTAAGTTGGCCCAGGAGACAAGGTCAGGGGAAGCCACCCAGGCTCCGCGGGGCCAAGTGTGATGAGTACACAAGGCACGTAGCCATCTGGAGGCCGTGCACTCGCCGATGTCTGATCACCATTCTTTATAATCACTTATAATATATTTTAAAGGGCATCACTACCTATTTTCACTCTTGATCAGAGTTTCCAAATGAACGAGCTCGTTTAATACAAAGAAATATTCTGTTAGGTATAATGTGTTTTCAGTTTACTCTCTTGGGTAAGATGTGACATACAAAGATAACAAAAATATATTTTGTTAATTTAAAAAGTCCTCTCTGTGACCTGCATACAGTTATATTTCCAGGTGGTTTGATAGGACAACTCTTTAGAGAGCTTGACTTTGGACAACTATGTTCTGGAGAAATTAATAAATGCTGCCTGAGTGTCAAATAGGCATTAGGGAGACATTCCAAGAGGAAAGTCCTGGAATCCAACTCACGTAATGTTTCCATATTGGCTTTGGCTTTTTCTCTTTAGAGTGACTTGATGATTGGGGACTGTGTTCTCAGGCAATTTTTGGATGGCTTTTTGTTTTGTTTTGCGATCGTTGGTCCTTTATTTTTTTTGAAAGCTCTATGCAGCAAAGTTCATTTATATGGTTCTGAGTAATTTTTTCCTGTGCTATTGTTCACATCTGTGACCCTGCCAAAAAGAACAGAGGCTTCAAAATAATTTTTCCTATGCATACTGTTTTGTATGTGTTCTGTCTTTATTTTTGGTTGTTGTAAGGTCACCAATTTTATTTTCCTTTTGGTATCCAATATTCCTGGACAATTTTCTGTGTCCTTAGAGAGACTCAGAGGGAAGAGATGTTGTATAAACTAAGTACCCTGTGTGTTTTCCCACTTATATTTTCCTTTTGAAAGAAAAAAACAGAGGATAGTTTTCTGTGTATGAAATCATTTTTTTAATGCCCAGAAGCTATTCATTAAATGCATCTCACCTCTATTGTAAGATAGAATGCTCCTTTTTTAGTGAAATGTCCGGTAAACTGTTCCAGGTGCTCAGAGAAGTTAAGGAAACTTTTCCAAAGATACCCATCACTCCAGATAGCATATATAAGCCTCTAGTTTACTTACTTTTAATCCCCTTATGTGGAGACTTTTTCAAACACATACTAAGTTCCAGCGAAGTTCATCCAGTCTAGGACCATATGTCAAAAATGTGAACATCGATTTACCCCACTACTTGGTTGAAAGACAAAGACAATTTCAGTATCTGTGAACTTTAATATCTAGGTATTATATCCATGGACATGTTCCAATTTGGAAGGTCAAACCAGCAGTCCACATCACAGCTTTCACTCTTTCATTCTGTGTACATTTTGTGCCCCCTCCCCTGCCAATGTCTGAAATAAGCTGAATAAACAGAACACAGTGGGTAACCTGGGGAGTGTTCTAATCAGAAATATTTTCACTCACGGAGTAAAGCTTTACATAACCCACTAGGAACTGTGATTTGAACCACCCTTTGCACTCAATAAAGCATTAAAATGAGAACATATTTTAATCAGATATCCAGATCCATATTTGTTTTTCTCTTTCAGCTGCTCATGTAAAAACTTCATTGTAAATTGGGTAAATGTAAAACTCTATTGGGCAATGCATTCAAATGTCAACTTCTATTTCCAAGTAATCATTTCCATTATTTTTTTCTTCCTCTGTCTTCCAAGTGTCAGAAGAAAATATAAAAACACAAGTGCATTGAAGAGACAAATGCAGAAGAAAATCTGCCCTTGTGCATTGTACATTTCAATAATGGGTAGTTAACTTCCAACACATTGCTGCACATCGAAGTCCAGTGTCTTCAAAACACTAATTTGGTTCTACAGCATTAACATAGTGAGAATGTGGAAAGGACTTCTCTTTATTTAGGTTTCTAAAAACATATTTTGCTATTAAAGGTATCCTATAAAGGTTGTATAATGTATATGCATAACATATATGTACAGTATAAACTAAAATTTAATGATGAATTGAACATTGGTGTATTTACAAACCAACTTAAGAAACAGAAGATTGTCAGTACCTTCTAAGCCCTTTGAGTGTCCCTCCCCTAATACTATTCCTATTTGTCTACGCAGAGATAGGTACTATGCCAGAAGTTATGATCATCTCTTGATTTTCTTTAAAGATTTACTTTCTTTGTGTGTTTCCATAAGTAGCTTTTACTATACAAGATTTGATCTTTACATAGATGAATTAGAGTCTGTTTGTTTTGCTTAACATTATGCTTACAAAATCTATCCATGTTAATGTAACCGTGGTTTATTTACTTTTGCTACGGCACAGTATTCCATTGTGGGGGAAAACTCCTACCATTTATCTAGTCATTCATTTAGTCATTCTCTTGTCAAGGGAAGTTTGAGTTAGTCTGTATATTTTTCTATTCTAAGTGTTGTTGCTAGAGAGATTCCCAGTCTTCTCTGGGTAGATACAAATAACTGTTTCTCTGAAGTATATATCTAGGCATAGATTACTGAATCATAGAGTATGGCCATCTTCAACTCTTCTTGGTATTGCTCCTCTGAATTTGGTCTTTATTCAAATTTTTAAAAAGTATGTATTAAGGAAATCAAACTTTTGAATAGAATTTCAACCTGATGTTAATTTTTTAGTTCCCCCCCCCCCATATTCTAAAACAATGGCCCTGACTTATAGCTATAAGCCACATATATATATACATGAAGCTGTTGTTGGTAGCTTTGGTGTTTTTATCTTTCCTCTGATCATGCATAATTAGACTGGCCAAGGATTCTTCTATTTTTCAGTGTGACATCATGATTCCTTTGCTCAACTGTCCCTAAGGTCTTTATCATTAGTAGTAATAGGATGAATAATCTTCCTTCCTGTCCGTAATTGTAGTGGTCATCAGTTGTTTTATCTATAACCTTGTCTTTCTTCTGGGAATAGTAATCCTCTTTTTTTAGTTAAAAAAGATTGTTTTTTAAAAAATCGTAGTAGAATACACATAACATAAAATTTATCATCTTATTTTAAAGGTCTTTTGTACCTGACTTATTTAACTTAGCATAATGTCCTTAAGGTTCATTCATATTGTAGCATGTGTCAACATTTTCTTCCTTTTCAAGGTTGAATGCTATTCCATTGTATGCATATGTCACATTTTGTTTATCCATTTTTCTGTCAACAGCTAACATGGGTCACTTCTACCTTTGGGCTATCATAAATATTACTGATATGAACACAGATATATAGCTATCTCTTCAAGTCCCTTCTTTCAATTCTTTTGGGTATACATCCAGAGGTGGAATTGCTGGAGTACTTTTGCTTCTTAGAGGAGTACTGCTTCTACCCCTGTTCCAACCATGTGTTTCTGGTGAGGGCTGCCAGTCTAGTCACTGTGTCTCTTCTTGTCACAGTTGATTAGCTGACAGGTGGACATCTGGGTCAAGCTAGGCCAATAAGAGTTCTCCCCTGGAAGTTTTCAGAGTGGAGTTGGAGAAGGTAATTCAGTTCTCTCTGTGGTGGAAGCTTAGGAGCTATTAGTGGTTAAGCGTCCTGTCATGTGAAGAAGACCCACTTGTGAGAAGAGAAAATAAAGTCATCAGGCAGAAAGAAATAGAAATGAGAAATAAGAAAGTCCTCGTAGCACTTGCTTTCTTGTCTTTTTCCAAGTCTTTTGAGCCAGTAAATTCCACATGCCTTAAGCGATTTGAATGAGATGTTTATTCCTTGCAATCAATGTCTTGACCAACACAGTGTCATAGTTATATCTTGTGCTTTAGGCAAGTTCTACTTTAAGTCAGCCAAGGGTCAATATTGCTTCCCACAATCCTGAAGGCTGGTGCAATGCAATGAGGAGAAATGTACTGATTCGTGTCAGAGTAAACGTTGCCCTACATCTGTGACTGAAATTGGCAATGGGAATAATTAGTGAGTAAAACTGATGAGGATTAAAAACTGAGAAGGAAAAGAGATAGTAATGAATTGTAAGAGGAAAGGATGTTGATTTGATGAGGAGATTGACCTAGACTGTAAACCTACAAAGTATGACTAATAGAGGTCTCGGGTTGTAGGATATGAAACAACACAATTTTCTATGTCAGGAGGCAGAATTTTCCGGGAAGGCAGATTTATTCTAAATAGTGTGGAATTTATTCTAAATTAGTATGGAAACTAAATGACTTTGTTCCTTCCTAATGTTTAGAACAAAAGAAACGGTTCTAGACTACCTGGTATGAAAAATGGGCATTTATAGATGGCCTTAACTACTTGGGTGTGAGAAGCAGAAACCTTCTCCAACTGGATAAAGAAAAAAATAGGAGAAAGAAAAGAAAGAAAAATTACTGGAAGAATACTAGAGTGTCTCCAAGAACTCTTGGAAGGCAAGAGTTCTTGGAGAAGGGCAAGAGCAAGACATACAACTGGGCCTCACAGAGAACTGGTGCTTCCAATTCAAAAGCTCAAGGAGTGAAAGTATTTATTTTCTTCCTATCTTTCTCACCCCACTGCCCCAGAACCTCTCTTCTCTTTTTGTCTATGTTTCTGCTTTATTCTTCTCCTTCAATCTTTAAAGGTTGTTTTTTCTACTTGAATATGGCCATCTTAGTACTGACTTTCCATATCCTTATAAACCTTGCACTCAAATTTCAGATGAAAATCTGCTTGGCCTAGATTGGGTCTGGTGTCCACCTTGGTACAATTAGCAATGCTTAAAAGCTTGTTTCCCATTCAGCAGGGAACAGGTTAGCTGATGACGTGAGGGGAAGATGTAGGTATACTACCTTTAATAAAGATGATAAAAATGGTCTTTATTGAAGAAAATAAAGATGATAAAAGACAATACAAATTGTTTTATCTTTAATAAAAACAATTTATCTAACAATACAGTTGGCAAAGAGAGAAAGTGATTGAGTTGTTTTGTACATATATTAATCTGTGCCAAGTTGGACACCATATGTATGCTCCAGACCTAGTTTATATAGTACGTAGACTGAACCATCAAATTCCTCAGAGTTCTGCTCACCCTTTTCTCTGATACTCATGTTTTCAGTGTAGTTTTTAATGCTTGCAAAGCCCTTATCATGCTCGTTTTTGTTTTTGACTTTTTGTTTTTTGGCTCTCAGAAGATACATATATCTAACTCCCATGTTAGTGGTAAGGCCATGTGGTCCAGAGCAAAACCGTAGAAGAGAATTAGCTACTTTCTAGTTGAGTGACTTGAGCCATGATTTCCTCATCCTTCAAATGGGGCTAATAAACCTGCCCCACTTAACTTACAAGGTGGTTACAAAATTCGAATGAGATATTGGGAGTAAATCTGATTTGTAACCCGAAAAGCAGTTTCAAAGACAGGTAACTAGACTTGTGGTTTTCAACTCCAATATGGATGACCCAGAGTGTGATCACAATAATTTGTTGCCAGTAATTTATTACTAGTCATAAAGACCTGATATTTGTGAAGCACTTTTAAAAAATAAAGAATACATTCAAAGTTATTTGTCTACTAATGTCACTGTTACTCATTTGCATTTCAATATTTCCTTTAATGGTAACAGAATAGATGGAGTTTGGCATAGTATGGTAAGAATTGTCTATCATTTTGAAGTCACCTCTGACAGTGTGTTACACATGTATGCTTCATGTACCATGTGCATTGTGGCAGAATATACTTGAAAACTGACAAATCATGGAATTATTAGCTATGTGAAGCAGGATTCTAGTTTTCCTCATTCACTACTGTTGTGCCCAGCAACTGACACAGTTCCTGCCACACAAGAGGTTCTCAGTAAATACTGAAATGACCCAGAAGCTAACATTCCAAGGACTACAGATAGTTTTGTTTATGCCTTAGATACTAGAATTTCATTCTTGTACCAAGTAGGGAGGAATAGTTTCCTGCTCACCTTTGTTTAGGAGAAAAATGTGATGCTTGTGGTATTTGTAATTGATTTGAGGTGTGAATTACAGTTGCTAAGTTGTTCTTTTGAAACTCTAAAGAGAGCTGTAAACAGAGGCATTTGTTTACTACAAAGCATCTAATTACTAGCTGCTTTCTAATCTATGCTTTCTATGCCGTGAGGACTTGTTGATGCATTAAAGAAAATATTTGGTTAACAAAAATTAAAAACCTGAGGATAGAAGGTGGTTCTGAGAAACTAACATTTAAAAAGATGTTCCCTTTTTTAAAAGGAAAATAACACTCAATAAAATCTTCAAACTATCTTGGTAAAGACTCTGAATGGATAAGAAATCTGCATTTCTCTAAGAATGAGCTATAGAAAATGCTGATCAACTAAGCGATCAGAAAATGAGATAAAGGGCCACAATCAACTACTCTGGTTTTCAAATATTATTTCATTTTTTAAAAGTTGGTAACAAGTAGTAAAGTGATTTCTTATGGTGTTGGCAGAATGGGTGCTGGGGAAGAGAACAATTGCTCCTTTGAGGAAGCTTCTTGGGTGCTTGCCTCCTGTAGTTAGATTTTTCTATTTAAGAGAGCCATCTGCTTCATTAAACTTTCCAAGATCAGGCATTATCTATAGGGAGTTCCACAAAGTCTTAAAACAGAACCGCAGCAAAGTTTTCAGTTAATGCCAGCAAGCCAGATGTTAACCAGATTGTGAAATTCTTTTTTCCTTCCAAAACTAGGGATTTCAGGAGAGGCTGAATTAATGCAAATGTTGGACACTCCTTAGGGTTAGCATTTGGAGTCAACATTGATCTTGTTTGGCCTCTGCTCACGGAACCCCTCTAGAGTCAGTCCAGGAGAACTCTGTGTATGGTTTAGGAAAACATAAACAGAGGGATTATAGGGGGAGAATTCTGGCCTTCCACATTCCCTAGTGCATATTCCCTGCTGAAAAAGTTACACATACTAAATGCTGAGGAATTTGATATTCCCCATGCTGCTTCCTTAATCCAGCATACATTTCTTCCATTTTGGATGAGTTTTCATTTCTGAGTGTACCCTGCAGACTGCCTACTGATCTCAAAAAGATTGAGTGGAGGAAAAAACATGCAATAGAAACTGAAAATGAAAACTGCTCCTTTTTGTGTCCCCCAAGAGCTGGCATTTGATTATCTGAAATATTTGGACTGAAGCTCTCAGTAGATATTTAGAGGCACAAAGATAGGTACATCCTTTCTAGAAACAAGTGCTGAAGAAGGCTGTGTGGTCAAATACTCTAGGGGGGTCACAAGGCCTCCATTTCTTTTTCTTTCTTTCTTTCTTTTTTTTTTTTTTTTTTTGAGATGGAGTCTCACTCTGTCACCCAGGCTGGAGTGCAGTGGTGCCATCTTGGCTCAATGTAATCTCTGCCTCCTGGGTTCATGCCATTCTCCTGCCTCAGCCTCCCGAGTAGCTGGGACTATAGGCGCCCATCACCATGCTGGGCTAATTTTTGGAATTTTTAGTAGAGGTGGGGTTTCACCATGTTAGGCAGGATGGTCTCCATCTCCTGACCTTGTGATCCGCCCGCCTCGGCCTCCCAAAGTGCTGGGATTATAGGCATGAGCCCCCATGCCCGGCCTCAGGTCTCCATTTCTTTTGCAACAAGTGCTAACTTTGTCCCTGGGATTAGAAGGATCAGATTCTCCCTTCTGCTACCAAACAGGGCAAGATTCACTTGTTTTTGGGAACCCCAAACGTGCACATTTTTTCCCTTTAACCTCTTTTCAAATTCAACCAAATCAAAACAACTAAGCAGCTAAACAGCAACAACAAAGCAACACAAAAACCAATCCTTTCTTGTCCCTAGTTGGGTCCAATATTTTCAAAGTAGAGTGAATAAGTTTTAGGTGAAACCAGCTTTTATTGACTATTATCCTCTAATTTTATAAGACTAAAGTAAGGAAAACACAATTCCCTTTAGAGGCTTTATTTTTCTAGCATGTATAACCTAAAAAAAAAATTGTGGTTTGAATCCCTAGCTTTGAAAATGTGCATTTTAACAGCATTAAGAAAATCAAAATAGACTAGTATCTTCACATGCCAGACGTAAAGGTGTTCTATGAGTGTGTCTAAAAGGCTGATTCTGCCTTTTGACCCATAGATGGGTCCTATAGCAAATAAGAAACATGATTTCTCCTTTGTGATGAAGGCATGATTTTGCTGTCATGACTTGCTATCATATATTGAAAATGTTCTCTAGACACGTATGCACTTATGCTTTCTATTGTGAGAAAGCATTTCAGTTCAGTTGCTTATTTCTGTCAATAGAACTGTAAATATTTAGATTTACACAGTATGGTCATGGTTGATCCCAATAACAAAAGGAGAAGCTGACTTAGCATATCCCATGAGATGTGTAGAGTCAGAGATATTCCATTTCTCAGTGTCCTTTATTTTTCATCTATACCATAGTCTTACCTCTGCTCAGCTTCCTTGAAGACATGAGACAGAATTGCATAAAACAGACTGTATTGCTAAGGAAATAAAGGCCTGAATTTCCTCCCTTTATGGATAGTTTTTTTTTTTTTTCCCCACAGAAGTTTCTGACTCCTATTTATCAATTTGGAAGATGTAGACTGCTATGTTAATATCACTTCTCAACTCTTTAGGATTTTCAATCACTGTTTTTGTGGTGATCTATGATATTTCACATCTATCTTTAGCAAATATTACCCCATTGACTCAACGTAGCCTTCTGAAACATTAGTTAGCAGCTGCCACTGCAGAAATGTCCCCTGCGATCACAATAGCTTGAGGCTTGCTGGCACGTTAATTCATTTTTTAAAAATTATACTTTAAGTTCTAGGGTACATGTGCACAACGTTCAGGTTTGTTACATAGGTATACATGTGCCATGCTGGTTTGCTGCACCCATCAACCCGTCACCTACATTAGATATTTCTCCTAATTCTATTCCTCCCCTAGCCCCCCACCCCCCAACAAGCCCCGGTGTGTGACATTTCCCTCCCTGTGTCCATGTGTTCTCATTGTTCAACTCCCACTTATGAGTGAGAACATGCGGTGTTTGGTTTTTTTGTTCTTGTGTTAGTTTGCTGAGAATGATGGTTTCCAGCTTCATCCATGTAGAAAGATTCTTGGTATGGTTGCACTGCTCTCTCTCCAACTGTATTTCCTTCTCCCAAAGTACCAACATAGTATCCTGCCACTCTCTAGAAACCCCTTGGGCTTCTGCTAGTCTGAGACAGATAACTTATCAAATGAGCCATGGATTTTAAAACTGCCAATTCAATATCAATTAACGTAAGTTTTACTTGAAAAATGAGAATATCTCTCAAAGAACTTTTTTTTTTTAAAAAACAAGCAGTCACATCTTTTAAGAAACCATTAATCATGATAATCTCTTTTCAAGAACTCTCATCACCCCTAGAAACTGCAAATAATATGCCCCAGATTTTCTTTACAAATCTGAATAGTCTGCCTTTCAGTTTTGCAAACATGAGGGAGATTCCTTGGCTGTTTGCCTGTGTTCTGAAGCTCCTAAAATACCACACTGAGTTTGCACCAATTTGATACCGATGCTGATATAAGAAGAGAAGGTCATGCAGAGATCTTAGCAATACATACAACTAAATACAGCTTTTGACTTTTCTAAGTCTAAACCTAAATCCTAAGCTCCTTTTTGGCAGGAACCATACCTCTTGCTTTCTCTGTGTCTCCTCAATTCTGTCTATCACAAAATTAAGCATATATTAGGTGTTTAGTAAACACTCTGAATATGACTTAATCTTTTTCCAGTTCAAAAAGCAAACTCATTAAACAACTTTAAGAAAAAATATAGGGAGAAGAGAAAATTCACTGAAGGTCTCGTGACTCAAATAGCAGCACAGTCAGGATTTAGTAAATAGGTACTTTGAAGCCGTTTCAATTAAAGCCTCTATTGACTATGCTAGTGCCCAACTGTGTGGTCATTAGCCCAGCCCACTCTTTCTCACTCTCTGCAGTCCTAAAAACATTCTTAAATATCCTTCTGTTTGAAAAATTCCCATCTGCCCCACCCACGGTCTCAGCAGAATGAAGACATCGCGTTCCTCTGTTATGCTGCACTTGCAGGGCTTCAAGGAATTCAGAAATCTGCATACAGAAGAGACCATCTAGCTCCTTTTATCCATCCATACAGCTACCCATCCATTCACTCGATTCAACAAATAAGTGCTCAGTGCTAAGTGCTAAGTGCTCACTATGAATTAGACCACTGTGTTGTATTCTGAGAAAACAAGGGTGAACAAAACAAACCTGGATCCCTTCTGTCCTAGAACTCACAGTTCAGTGGGAGACAAAGGCAATAAACAGTGAGCAAGGTAGTGAGCAAATGTAGAATTCTGAGAAAATCAGAAAGCCAAAGGGACAGGAAAAGAAGACCGGATGCAGTTCCTTTTGATTTCTTATTCAACCAAATGCCTTTTTCACTTGGCTTCTTTCGGTATCAGCTCAACTGTTCCATGGGCACACTGAGAAACCGTATAGCAAACAGGGTGGCTTGAGGCAAAGTACCTGCCATGTTGGGGCTTGCCTTCTAGTAGGGCTAGCAAGGTATGCAAACCTAAACCGAAAGCCAAACACACAGGACAAGCTGTGTTAAATTGTTCGAGTGTATGCAGCAGATAAGTTATAAAGAAGACTAGATGGAATATGGCGCCTGTTGAGTTTCAGAGACAAAAGGTAACACAGATAAATAAAAGGGAGCTTGATGCACCTTCTGAGTGTAGCCTGCCCTTCTGAACGGTCAGAACTCTGGAACACTCTGGGTCTTGTTCGCTGTTGCTTCGCTGTGTTGCTCTTTAGTAATTTCTTCAAGTATTTTTGCAGGAGTAGATAGTTGACAAGCAGCTGATGATTAAATAATACTTGTAGATTGAAAGGCGGGAGTGGGGAGGTTGGGAGTGACACTACGTTTATTGTCATTTTCTTTCCCTGCTTAAGATCACCATTCTTACATGTGCTACAGCTGCAAAGACACTCTCAATGATAAAGCTACTTCTCTCCTTCTTTCTCTTTTTCTCTTTCTTTCTCATTTTTAGATTTTTTTGTCTTTTACTCAAGTAGTTTCTTCATGATTTTCTAATTCCTGAAGTTTGCTTTTGCATCTTGCTGTCTAGATAGGAAGAAATAGATCCATGCTGTGCATTTAAAGGTGATTAGGACCTTTACATCATGTATAAGATGCAATTATTTATTCATGTTCTGTGAGCTGGGAATCATGACTAGAAAGGATCTGAAAGCAGAATAGCATTGCTTTCCTTAAATTATATCCACAATAAAGGGCATTTCTAATAATAGGTAGCAATTTTTAAACTACCTGAATTAAAAATCATGGAAGCCACTTGATCCGAATCTCCATTTGTCTGCCTTTGTAACAGTGTGATCTTCTGGATGTTAACCTCTCTGAACCTTGGTTTGCTCATCTGTAAGATGAAGGAAGTTCCTGATCCACAGCTTTATTAAAGACATTAAATGAAATACTTCATATTGAGTCTTAGGACCAAAGCCTGGCATTTAATAGACATCCAATAAATGTAAGCACTCTCATTCCGTATGGGTGTTTGCAAGAACTTGTGCATTATTCAGTATCTAGAAGCTAAGAAGAATTTGAAAGGCCCACTGTCAGCTCAGAGAGTACAGTGATTTTTTAAAAAATATTGTTATATGGGTCTTAAAAGTTAACAGCTTATACTTTAAAACCATTCAGAGATATAAATCCTACAGATCAGTGGAAATACAATAATAGTTTGGTAATGGCAATAACCACAAAACTAAAATAATAACAGCTAAAATTGACTGAGAACATTTTGTGCACAGAGAGCATGACCTCATTTAATCTTCACAAAACACTAGAAACTATTATTATTTCCATTTTATAGATGTGGATACTGAGGCAGAGAGAAGTTAAGTGAATTGCCCAAGGTCACATAACTTGTAAGTAGAAGATCTAGGGCTGGAAACTTTTCCAAAGCCCAACGTCTTCTGTGACCTGTACCACTTTAGCCTTCTCAGAAGAGCTCTTTCCCTGGATCGTACACTTAAAAGGATCTATTCTGGGTCTCCTCTGGCTGTATCCTTTCCCAAGCAGCAAGAGCCTAAGGAGCCAAGTGAACATGTTCATTCAGAGCTGGTGACTCTTTCTGGACCACAAGTAGGGTACTCAGATCCTTGGTATTCTCTGCACAAAAGGTCCCCAGACTGTCTCCCCAGTGTGTCCTCCTGAGCATAAACCATCCATGGTGTGCACAGCCCAGGTAGGCTTGTGAGCTGGAATGTCCACAGGTCGGTATGTGGACCACCTTGAGGTGTGGGATGAAATGGGAGGCATAAAGGCAAGAGGTTGCATGAATGCAGCCAGGGTGCTGCCACACTCCCTTGGGCCATTGAATTTTGGCCCAGAACTTCAAGGAGTTCAAGAATTCCTTGGTTTTGGAATTCTTATTCCAAAAACTTATTAATTTTGTAATTAATTTTTTAGTTGACAAAAATTTATTAATTTTTTAGTTGACAAAATTTTTATATATTTATGGTGTATAATATGTTTTGATATATGTATATATTATAAAATGGCTAAATTAAGCTAGCGAACATATCCATTACTTCATATACTTTTTTTGCGATAAGAACACTTTAAATCAACTCTCTTAGCAATTTCATATGATACATAGTTATTAACTATAGTAACATGTCATAGAGTCATAAAATAATTCTTCCACAGTGTGGCAATTCCTTAAGGATCTAGAACTAGAAATGCCATTTGACCCAGTGATCCCATTACTGGATATATACCCAAAGGATTATAAATCAGATTACTATAAAGACACATGCACATGTATGTTTCCTGTGGCACTATTCACAATAGCAAAGACTTGGAATCAACCCAAATGTCCATCAATGATAGACTGGATTAAGAAAATGTGGCACATATATACCATGGAATACTATGCAGCCATAAAAAGGATGAGTTCATGTCCTTTGTGGAGACATGGATGATGCTGGAAACCATCATTCTGAGCAAACTATCAGAAGGACGGAAAACCAGACACTGCATGTTCTCACTCATAAGTGGGAATTGAACAGTGAAAACACGTGGACACAGGGCAGGGAACATCACACATCAAGGCTTGTTGGGGGATGGGGGACTGGGGGAGGGATAGCATTAGGAGAAATACCTAGTGTAAGTGACAGGTTGATGAGTGCAGCAAACCAGCGTGGCATGTGTATACCTATGTAACAAACCTGAATGTTGTGCACATGTACCATAGAACTTAAAGTGTGATAAAAAATAAACAAAAAATAAAAGTAAGCTAGCAAAAAAAAAAAAAAAAAAAGAAAAAATTCTTCCAAACTCATTCCTCCTAACTGAATTTTTTTAATCATTTTACCAATCCCTCTAATTCACTAATCCCTCTCCCTGCCACCTTCAGCCAACCCCTAGTAACCACCATTCTACCCTCTACTTCTGTAAGTTTGACTTTTTTAGATTCCACATATAAGTGAGATTGTATGGTATTTGTCTTTCCATACCTGGTTTATTTCACTTAACATTATATCCTTCAGATTCATCCATGTTGTTGCAAATGACAGATGTTCCTTCTTTTTTAAGGGTGAATAATGTTTTATTGTGTATAGGCACCACATTTTCTTTTTATCTATTTATCCATTGATGGACACTTAAGTTGATTCTATTGCTTGGCTGTTATAAATAGTGCTGCAGGGAGCAGGGGAGTGCAGATGTCTTTTCAACAACCAATTTCATAACCATTTGATATATACTCAGTAGTGGGATTGCTGGATCATATGGTGGTTTTGTTTTTAATTTTTTGAGGAAGCTCCCTGATGTTTTCTATAATGACTGTAGTAATTGACATTCCCAACAACAGTGTACAAAGATTCCCTTTCAGGAACTCTGAATTTGGATCTGGTCTTACAGGTCATTGTGAAAGCATTTTTTTCAAGGCAGGAGATGTAATAAGTTTCATTTGAAACTTCATTGGCTTGATTTATAATTTTTAAATGTTTAGTTAAAGGACAGTTATAAAATCTGCTTCAAAGTCTTTCTCCTAACTTTAATATCTGAGTTATTTAAGGATTAGTCTCTAACGATTACCTTTTTCCTCGACTCTGAGTCACATTTTTTTGATTCTTTATGCCTAGTGATCATGGGTTATATACTGTACATTATGAGCATACGTTGTAGAGATTCTGCATCCTGTTACATTCCTCCGCAGGTTTTCTTTGCTTTTTCTTTCCCCCCCACCTCCCTCTTTTTTTTTTTGTCTATCATGCACTTAAGTGGACTGAATTCAGACTTTTAACTCAACCTCCTCTGTGTGGGCAGAAGCCAAAATTTCCATTCAATTTTATTAGCCTTTGCTGAGCGACATGGAAACTTCCCAGCTTATGAGTATTTTATGTCAACCTGAGGTTTGGACAAAGTTTGTTTATACACAGAATTTGGGGCTACCGCTATCCAGTTCTCTTCTTATGGGACTTCTCTCCTACTTTCTAGTTGCTGTGGTTACCATGAAATCCGTTCTCTTCATCAAGCCAGTAAAAGTATAGGTTTCCATCAGTCAGTGAGATGGGAGGGGCCTGTCTTTAAATTAAAGGCCTTCAAAAATCAGGAAACCCAGTGCCGTTCTCTTCTTCCAAATGTCCACTTAACCCCTACCCCAGTGATATGGTTTGGCTCTCGGTCCCCACCGAAATCTCGGCTCAGATTGTAATACCCGTGTGCTGAGGGAGGGACTTGTAATCCTCATTGTCTAGGTTGGGAGGTGATTGGATCATGGGGGCAGTTTTCCCCATGCTGTTTTTGTGACAGTTAGAGAGTTCTCATGAGATCTGATGGTTTTATGAGTGTTTGGAAGTTCCTCCTTCACTCTTTTGTCTTTCCTGCCCCCTTGTGAAGAAGGTACTTGCTTCCCCTTCGCCTTCCGCAATGATTGTAAGTTTTCTGAGGCCTCCCCAGCCATGTGGAACTGTGAGTCAATTAAACTGCTTTTCTTAATAAATTACCTAGTCTTGGGCAGTTCTCTATAGCAGTGTGAAAGTGGATTAATACACCCACTATCTGCCTTCTTGTAGTCACATTAAAGATGACTAATGAGTTTTGCTAATGTATTTCTATTGTTGATTATTTTACTATGCCCTTTTTATTCCTTGGGCATGAATACTGTTTATTTTCAGATGATCAAATAGAATCTCATCATTATTTATAATTTTTAATACCAAGAGGAAAAATAATAAATAATCGAGTCTTGGCTCTTTGGATTTTTAAACATTTTTTCCTTTGTGCTTATTTACAAAATGATTGTTTGATCTACAAAATTATCTATCTTTTGACATTTCGATTATATATCTTGCTGATAATGAATGAGTCAAAGTTTTTAATTTGCACACTATTTAAAGAATAAATCTGATTTTATGAAAACAAGTATCTATTTGTTCATGGCAAGACTAGATTGCTACTCTTCCATTTTGGCCTACAACAGTGTTTGCAGGCTGGCACTTATGTTAAATGACTCACAGATATAACTTGCCTTACTATTTTAATCTATTGAAAAATATAGTAGCAATACCATTTCCAGATTATACTACTTCCTTGATCAAATTTACCAGTTGGTTTTTAAGTTAGAGGAAATTGTTTTAGTCATCTAACCAACTGAGACAAGGTATACAAAAGACCAGTAACAGAGATGCAGTATCCAAGGATCTTGCTAACAAAGCACAACCTAAATAGGGGACAAAAAAATCTCAAAAGATTATTTTTCATTCACATGTGCTGCTGCTATTTTTAAATCTTTTAAATAGGACACACATTTGAATACAAGATGGCTAAACACTTGTAAAGCCTAAGAACTTGCATTTCAAAGAGAAGTTTTGAATGCATACAATCCTTTATACCAAAATATGCCAATATTGAATAATGAATGAAAGGAATTCAATTCTGGAGGCATTGCTGCTGGTTTCTAATGAGCCAATAAGTCAGAGCAGAGATGACTTCTCTGCACTGGACTTAGAGGTGGTGAATGTTCCAGAGAATCTGCCTAAATAGAGATGTTTTTTGTAAATCCCCTTGTATCTGTCAGTTTGCTCTACTTCCTGTAACCAAGGTGATGATTCAGGACAACAAAAATATACTTTGTAAAAGTGAACTATTTTTGTCATTCGTCAGCACCACTATGTCACTTTCTAGCAGGTCTGGGAGCTCTGAGTTTATCTTGGGACCTCAAGAGGAGAGGATCACCCAACTCACAGGTATTTGAGGACACAAACCCATGGCTGGGCTCGGCTTTAAAAGGTCTTATCTGAGACTCCCTGTGGAACAGAGTTTCATCAAAGTCAATCCAAAAGGTCCATGTAGAAATAACCTTTCTTGCTGCACCTTATGCAAATAATCAGGACATGTATAGGACTAAAGTTTATTCCATGAACAACACACACGGTCCTATCATAATTTATTTTTATAAAAAATGAGGACTGGAGAGAAAAACTGTTCTCCAAAGCTTATCACACATTTCTCATTAAATTGTAGTCTCTAATTGTTTTTAAGCTTTTTGCCTACATTTTAGACTAACCCTGCTTTTTCCTGAGAATCAAGTGGTAATCTCCTGCAGTATGGAAGAAAGAAAAAGGGATGGGTAATGTAAAAATCTGCATCAATATGCTAGTTCTGGTCAATTATCCTGCAAATTCTGCCAGGTAATGAAAGTGAGTAGGATGCCCATAACCCAGAGGTTTCTTCCTTTGGGAGGATAAAACCAAGGCTTCATAGACCACCAAAGGAAAATTTTATATCTTGGCAAGTGAAATTTTAGATGGAAATCATCTACTACACCACACTCGTGGAAACTGCTATACTCGCTATACTATTTGCAATAAGGTTATACATGGTAGCACCTTCTAACTGAAGTATTGGACAGTTTCCATTGCTGTTGTATTTAGCTTAATTATCATCCTTAGAGCAGGGATAATAGTTACTGACAAAAAGGAAGCATGAAAGTTTTACTATCACTGAGTCTGCTAGGACTTTTTATTGGGTTTAGTAATGATTAACACCTCTAGTAAAGTAGAGGAAAATCTACAAGTACTTAAAAATCAAATCAAACTTATTAACAGGCTCAGGGAAAATGCCGGCTGCAGCCCTGGGTGGCTACAATCCCTCTTTAATGAATTCCAGTCTTCTTTATGGAATTGGTTAGCCCCTTTATTAAGCCCCCTCTTGCTTATATGTCTTGTATTGATATTTGGACCCTGTATACGCAATACTATAACTCGAATAGTTTCTTCTAGCTTAGAAGAAATCACACTGTGCTTCTTTCTCGACTTTAAAAAATTATTTGAGGTTTTTATTAGCTTACTTAGCTTTTCTTATCTAAGTTTCTGCCTTTTATCAGTTTGGAAGTTATGCAGTTTACTTCTGTTCTTTTTGTGGTTACTTTTAAATTTTACCACACACATTTAACTTCACAAAATCTATAGGTACTGTATTAGTCCATTCTCATGCTGCTGATAAAGACATATCTGAGACTAGGTCATTTATAAAGAAAAAAAAGGCTTAATGGACTTACAGGTCCATGTGGCTGGGGAGGCCTCACGATCAGGGTAGAAGGCAAAAGGCACATCTTATGTGGCAACAGGCAAGAGAGAATGAGAGCCAAGTGAAAGGGGAAACCCCTTAAAAAACCATCAGATTTCATGAGACTTATTCACTACCACAAGAACAGTATGAGGGTAACTGCCCCCATGATTCAGTTGTCTCCCACTGGGTCCTACCAACAACACATGGGAATTATGGGAGCCACAACTGAAGATGAGATTTGGGTGGGGACACAGCCAAACCATATTAGATACTAACTTAGTCTTCTCTTGAATATTATAAGAATGCCAGAACTGTTAGTTGCATTAGGATATTGTCTAGTATTTTAATTCTATCTTTCAGGGAAAAACCTTGTTATTCAGGCTAAATATTTTATGCCAACCATGTTTGTTTATTATAACTGCATATTTCCCGAATTCTTTGCTCACCATTCTTGTCTCAGACTTTTCTTCTAGGGACCATATAGTTCCTTCTGGATATTTCTTTGGTGAATGTCTGTTGATCGTAAATGCACTTTTTTCTTGTTCATCTCACTGTTTAGAAATAGTTGTTTGGGTTATAGAATTCTAGGTTGGCTATTATTTTATCTCAGCACATTGGAAATAT
The DNA here is from genome assembly GCF_047675955.1 of Chlorocebus sabaeus. Lineage (NCBI taxonomy): Eukaryota > Metazoa > Chordata > Mammalia > Primates > Cercopithecidae > Chlorocebus > Chlorocebus sabaeus. The sequence continues at coordinate 26,099,645 of NC_132915.1, forward strand.
TATTTTATTGACTTCTAGCCTTCATCCTTGCTGTTGGAAAGTCTACTGTTAGGCAAATTGTCTTACTTCACAGAAGATTTGTGTCAGTCAGCCATTGTTGTGCAACAAACTACTACTATAACACAGCGATTCATTTATTTTTATTCTTCACGCATGTAGAGTGTGCATCAGCTGAGTCAGATGAACTAGGCTGCACTTGGCTGGGCAACTGTATTTCAAGTCCTAGGTCTGATTGAACTTGGCTTCTCACTGTGTGTTGGGCTCTTTTGTGACAATCATTCTTCATGAGACCAATTTGCATGCGGAATTTTCTAGAGTTAAATTTGCTAAGTACATGGTAGAGTTACTAGGGAGATGGAATAGCAAATGTACAATTAGGGGTAGAGAGATACAGAAGAACACAGAATTTTTTACAAGTAGGATACCTTTAGAGACACTGCAGTTATTTCTCACCATGTAATCTAAGTAGAGGCTGACATGCTTACTTAACAAACTCTTGGATAAGTCATGGGTCAACTGATTCCATTTAGCACATCAACTTATACCCGAAATAACTTCATTACACTCTGTTGCTTTAGAAAAGCCTACAAATGGCTTTGATAGCTTATAAAGGGCATTCATAAAGTTGTAAACTATAATCTGCCAGTTGATTTAAGGTTTGACTTTTAACAGACTTATGATCTGGCAATGTAAGAACAAGTTTAGCATAGCAAATTTTCTGGCAAAATGTGCAAGGCATAGGCTCAACTGGTTTCAAATGGGATCATCAAGTTGGTGATAACAGAGTGCAAGATGAATTAATGATTAGCAGAGAAGAGTACCATATGATTTTAAAATGATAATAGCATTCTTACTCTGAGATATTTCCATTTGCTACGAATGCTCTAATTGTTATTAGATTAGATTAGCATTTGACTGGAATAACATTTCACCTTTTCCTCTTTAATTAGTGTTTTTACCTCTATTTTGGAGCTAATAAACATTTTTCTCACTCCTGTTACCTAAACACCAGAAGAAAATGAAAACATAATTAGTATAAATATTCAGATATAACTACAGAGATCCATTGTTCTTATAAAACAGGTAAACATGTGACACAAAACCATTTGGTTTGCACATGATAGTATCAAACCATTACCATTATTGGAACTAATTTGATGTGACATCAGCCAAATGAAACGTGGTCATGGTTCCCTAGCACTAAGTACTTTTGGAGATAGGCAAAACTTTGGCAGATGACCTATAGCTGCCAAAAATGGCAAAAGTGACGCCAGGACCTTTGTTGTCTCTTGAATTTTTTGTAAACATATAGGTGCTCTTCACCAAGTTAAAACGTGAGTCATTTCAATTTTGTAAGCTGGTGAAGTATTCAACTAAGCCTTACTTTTGTATGATTATCATAACACTAGTTGGAAGATGAAATTTGTAGAAGTTACAGTTTTAATTAAACTTATATTAAGAAATCTCATGATATTTAGATGATAAAGCAGTGTAAGGCATGACCAGTCCTTCAAGTTCAAATTCAGATTCTTTAAAGTTGCTTTAGCTTTTGTCTAGGACATGCAAGGAGAGTGTGAGGTCTTTTCCTTAGATCACTGGTTCTCTAACTTGAATGCTAATTAGTATATTAAGGGTTGCTTAAATTCCTGGGACTCATCCCAAAGTTCCTGTTTCAGTGTGTGTTGGATGAACCTGAAAATAGCCATTTTAAATAAACACTTGAGAGGATTTTTTGAATGTGGCCATGAGCCCGTACTTTGCTGTGTACTTCATTGGACCTTTGTGCTAAGAAGTAGAACTGTCTGAGAGAGATAAGAGATGACATGTCTTATTATTGTGGTGTCTAGATACCTCTCTTAACACCTCTTCTGCTTCATTAGACAAAATATTTGACATAAGAGTGACCTAAGACGGCTATATCTTTAAAAATAACATATTACAAGCAAAGAAACAATAAAAAGAAAAGAATGATTTTAAAAACACAATTTGAAAAAGAAATCAAGACTGAGACAAATGAGAACAAATTTGCATACTGTAAAACCTCAATTCTTTGTAATAATTTAACTACAGACTTTGTTCGAAGTCTCCACGTAGCTGAAACAGTTGGAACATACAGTCAGTTCTCTGGTCAGTTATTACTGGCAAAACGAATGAAAAGTACCTATGCCTTCAAGGAAATAAAGCTTTTCCTTCTGTTGCAAGACACTGAGTGACGGGGCGTACCATGTCTTCAAGGGCATTCTTCATTGCCACAAAGTGATGTTCTAACTCAGCACTCTGCTCTTGACTCCCTACTCATGAGGATGTGGTGTGCCTTAGTGTCAGTCTGGATACTGGAGACAGCCATCTGGCCCCTAAGAGCTCAGATCTTCTTACAAGCTGAAGATCAACATCCAAGGTATTTTCCTCTGATGTCCCCATCGCTGAGAACAGTTACCTATAAAAGCCTACTCTCCTGCCCTGGGATCACGCTCTTTTAGGTATGAGAGTCCAGCACATGTCCTACCTTCTCCAGAAGGCCCTGTAGCCAGATGATGGTTGTTTCCTGGATTACCCCAACTCCATCAAGGGGGGATATAGTATGGAATCTTTGCAGTCGAAATATGGGCCAGAATCATGTCACCCTGCCCATCAATCTCAGATCACATGCAACTTTTAGGCCTGGACAGAGCAGAACAGGACTGAATTTTGCTCCTGACTGTTTCTTGCTACTTAATGGCATAAGGAGAATTCTAGAAAGCCTCTTTAGAACTTACCTGAAAAGCCTGCTTGCATAATGGAACCGTTGCTATTCTTATGTGGGGCTGTAATGAGTAGTCATCTAGATGGTGTGGTTTGAGGGACAAAAAGAAAGCCCCACACTACAAAATATCTCCTTAAGTAATAAGCAGTTCAGGTTTGAAATTCCACCATTAGTAATTTATTCCGTTGTGTTTGTAACTTCCAACTCTATGGAAGTTATAATATACAGGATGATTCAATGTAAGAATATTAATCAGTCCACTATTCTTTGTAACCAGGGTTAATTGAGAACCCTGAGATTCTAGGGGCAGAAGGAATTACAGAGGAATGTTTGTATAGAAGGGTTGCAGGAATAAGGGTATTTATTTCATGATTTTATCTAGGGCCGTTCTTGCCAACCACACTAGCATAGAGTGGTTTTTTTATCTGCAAGGTACCATGTAATCTTCTCATATTAATGTTAAGCAAGTAAACTGGAAACAAAAAGAAACCATTTAATATTAGGGATACTTTTAGTAAAATTTACATGCATAGTGCTGATATATTTAAAAAGGGCCAGAGGAGATCATAGTTAACAACGGAAGCATGAAGAAGAGCATGTGGGACTGCGTGGCACATGTGGTATAAATGAATACCTTGAATAAATTTGCCCCCAAATGACCATTATATTATTAGTGCATAGTGAGGCCAGATTCTTCTGAAAGAAGTTGCAGATCTGGAGTGGATTTTATCTAAGTATCAGGGAAGGGACATTATTAGAGTGTCTCCTAGTCACTGGTCCCTATTTAATATGTCAAAATTTATGTTAGGGCTCTTGGTATACCTAATGCTTAATTCCCTGACAAATTCCCTGACAAAACTTGGGTGAAATGGAAATGTTATTTCATTTTGAAAAAGGACATTTATCATGGCCTCTTTGTTCCATAAAGCACATTTCGAAAGCGTAGTAAACAGTGATTGTTATTGCACGTGAAGATAAGCCAAACTTTGTCAAGATTAACCTAAGTAAATGGTCCTAATTGTCAAAGAAAACTGTCCAATGAAATGACTGGTCTTTATTTATTTATTTATTTATTTATTTATTTATTTTTTTAATTTATTTATTATTATTAAACTTCAAGTTGTAGGGTACATGTGCACAACGTGCAGGTTTGCTACATATGTATACTTGTGCCATGTTGGTGTGCTGCACCCATCAACTCATCATTTACATCAGGTATAACTCCCAATGCAATCCCTCCCCCCTCCCCCCTCCCCATGATAGGCCCCGGTGTGTGATGTTCCCCTTCCCGAGTCCAAGTGATCTCATTGTTCAGTTCCCACCTAAGAGTGAGAACATGCGGTGTTTGGTTTTCTGTTCTTGTGATAGTTTGCTAAGAATGATGGTTTCCAGCTGCATCCATGTCCCTACAAAGGACACAAACTCATCCTTTTTTATGGCTGCATAGTATTCCATGGTGTATATGTGCCACATTTTCTTAATCCAATCTGTCACTGATGGACATTTGGGTTGATTCCAAGTCTTTGCTATTGTGAATAGTGCTGCAATAAACATACGTGTGCATGTGTCCTTATAGCAGCATAATTTATAATCCTTTGGGTATATACCCAGTAATGGGATGGCTGGGTCATATGGTACATCTAGTTCTAGATCCTTGAGGAATCGCCACACTGCTTTCCATAATGGTTGAAGTAGTTTACAATCCCACCAACAGTGTAAAAGTGTTCCTATTTCTCCACATCCTCTCCAGCACCTGTTGTTTCCTGACTTTTGAATGATCGCCATTCTAACTGGTGTGAGATGATATCTCATTGTGGTTTTGATTTGCATTTCTCTGATGGCCAGTGATGATGAGCATTTTTTCATGTGTCTGTTGGCTGTATGAATGTCTTCTTTTGAGAAATGTCTGTTCATATCCTTTGCCCACTTTTGGATGGGGTTGTTTGTTTTTTTCTTGTAAATTTGTTTGAGTTCTTTGTAGGTTCTGGATATTAGCCCTTTGTCAGATGAGTAGATTGCAAAAATTTTCTCCCATTCTGTAGGTTGCCTGCTCACTCTGATGGTAGTTTCTTTTGCTGTGCAGAAGCTCTTTAGTTTGATGAGATCCCATTTGTCAATTTTGGCTTTTGCTGCCGTTGCTTTTGGTGTTTTAGACATGAAGTCTTTGCCCATGCCTATGTCCTGAATGGTACTACCTAGGTTTTCCTCTAGGATTTTTATGGTATTAGGTCTAACATTTAAGTCTCTAATCCATCTTGAATTAATTTTCGTATAAGGAGTAAGGAAAGGGTCCAGTTTCAGCTTTCTACTTATGGCTAGCCAGTTTTCCCAGCACCATTTATTAAATAGGGAATCCTTTCCCCATTTCTTGTTTCTCTCAGGTTTGTCAAAGATCAGATGGCTGTAGATGTGTGGTATTATTTCTGAGGACTCTGTTCTGTTCCATTGGTCTATATCTCTGTTTTGGTACCAGTACCATGCTGTTTTGGTTACTGTAGCCTTGTAGTATAGTTTGAAGTCAGGTAGCGTGATGCCTCCAGCTTTGTTCTTTTGACTTAGGATTGTCTTGGAGATGCGGGCTCTTTTTTGGTTCCATATGAACTTTAAAGCAGTTTTTTCCAATTCTGTGAAGAAGCTCATTGGTAGCTTGATGGGGATGGCATTGAATCTATAAATTACCTTGGGCAGTATGGCCATTTTCACGATATTGATTCTTCCTATCCATGAGCATGGTATGTTCTTCCATTTGTTTGTGTCCTCTTTGATTTCACTGAGCAGTGGTTTGTAGTTCTCCTTGAAGAGGTCCTTTACATCCCTTGTAAGTTGGATTCCTAGGTATTTTATTCTCTTTGAAGCAATTGTGAATGGAAGTTCATTCCTGATTTGGCTCTCTGTTTGACTGTCACTGGTGTATAAGAATGCTTGCGATTTTTGCACATTAATTTTGTATCCTGAGACTTTGCTGAAGTTGCTGATCAGCTTAAGGAGATTTTGGGCTGAGACAATGGGGTTTTCTAAATATACAATCATGTCGTCTGCAAACAGGGACAATTTGACTTCTTCTTTTCCTAACTGAATCCCCTTGATTTCTTTCTCTTGCCTGATTGCCCTAGCCAGAACTTCCAACACTATGTTGAATAGGAGTGGTGAGAGAGGGCATCCCTGTCTTGTGCCAGTTTTCAAAGGGAATTTTTCCAGTTTTTGCCCATTCAGTATGATATTGGCTGTGGGTTTGTCATAAATAGCTCTTATGATTTTGAGGTACGTTCCATCAATACCGAATTTATTGAGCGTTTTTAGCATGAAGGGCTGTTGAATTTTGTCAAAAGCCTTTTCTGCATCTATTGAGATAATGATGTGGTTCTTGTCTTTGGTTCTGTTTATATGCTGGATTATGTTTATTGATTTGCGAATGTTGAACCAGCCTTGCATCCCAGGGATGAAGCCCACTTGATCATGGTGGATAAGCTTTTTGATGTGCTGCTGAATCCGGTTTGCCAGTATTTTATTGAGGATTTTTGCATCGATGTTCATCAGGGATATTGGTCTAAAATTCTCTTTTTTTGTTGTGTCTCTGCCAGGCTTTGGTATCAGGATGATGTTGGCCTCATAAAATGAGTTAGGGAGGATTCCCTCTTTTTCTATTGATTGGAATAGTTTCAGAAGGAATGGTACCAGCTCCTCCTTGTACCTCTGGTAGAATTCAGCTGTGAATCCATCTGGTCCTGGACTTTTTTTGGTTGGTAGGCTATTAATTATTGCCTCAATTTCAGAGCCTACTATTGGTCTATTCAGGGATTCAACTTCTTCCTGGTTTAGTCTTGGAAGAGTGTAAGTGTCCAGGAAATTATCCATTTCTTCTAGATTTTCCAGTTTATTTGCGTAGAGGTGTTTATAGTATTCTCTGATGGTAGTTTGTATTTCTGTGGGGTCGGTGGTGATATCCCCTTTATCATTTTTAATTGCGTCGATTTGATTCTTCTCTCTTTTCTTCTTTATTAGTCTTGCTAGTGGTCTGTCAATTTTGTTGATCTTTTCAAAAAACCAACTCCTGGATTCATTGATTTTTTGGAGGGTTTTTTGTGTCTCTATCTCCTTCAGTTCTGCTCTGATCTTAGTTATTTCTTGCCTTCTGCTAGCTTTCGAATGTGTTTGCTCTTGCTTCTCTAGTTCTTTTAATTGCGATGTTAGAGTGTCAATTTTAGATCTTTCCTGCTTTCTCTTGTGGGCATTTAGTGCTATAAATTTCCCTCTACACACTGCTTTAAATGTGTCCCAGAGATTCTGGTATGTTGTATCTTTGTTCTCATTGGTTTCAAAGAACATCTTTATTTCTGCCTTCATTTCGTTATGTACCCAGTAGTCATTCAGGAGCAGGTTGTTCAGTTTCCATGTAGTTGAGCGGTTTTGATTGAGTTTCTCAGTCCTGAGTTCTAATTTGATTGCACTGTGGTCTGAGAGACAGTTTGTTATAATTTCTGTTCTTGTACATTTGCTGAGGAGTGCTTTACTTCCAATTACGTGGTCAATTTTGGAGTAAGTACGATGTGGTGCTGAGAAGAATGTATATTCTGTTGATTTGGGGTGGAGAGTTCTATAGATGTCTATTAGGTCTGCTTGCTGCAGAGATGAGTTCAATTCCTGGATATCCTTGTTAACTTTCTGTCTCGTTGATCTGTCTAATGTTGACAGTGGGATGTTGAAGTCTCCCATTATTATTGTATGGGAGTCTAAGTCTCTTTGTAAGTCTCTAAGGACTTGCTTTATGAATCTGGGTGCTCCTGTATTGGGTGCATATATATTTAGGATAGTTAGCTCTTCCTGTTGAATTGATCCCTTTACCATTATGTAATGGCCTTCTTTGTCTCTTTTGATCTTTGATGGTTTAAAGTCTGTTTTATCAGAGACTAGTATTGCAACCCCCGCTTTTTTGTGTTCTCCATTTGCTTGGTAAATCTTCCTCCATCCCTTTATTTTGAGCCTATGTATGTCTCTGCGTGTGAGATGGGTCTCCTGAATACAGCAGACTGATGGGTCTTGACTCTTTATCCAGTTTGCCAGTCTGTGTCTTTTAATTGGAGCATTTAGTCCATTTATATTTAAGGTTAAGATTGTTATGTGTGAACTTGATCCTGCCATTATGATATTAACTGGTTATTTTGCTCGTTAGTTGATGCAGTTTCTTCCTAGCCTTGATGGTCTTTACATTTTGGCATGTTTTTGCAATGGCTGGTACCTGTTGTTCCTTTCCATGTTTAGTGCTTCCTTCAGGGTCTCTTGTAAGGCAGGCCTAGTGGTGACAAAGTCTCTAAGCATTTGCTTATCTGTAAAGGATTTTATTTCTCCTTCACTTATGAAACTTAGTTTGGCTGGATATAAAATTCTGGGTTTAAAATTCTTTTCTTTAAGAATGTTGAATATTGGCCCCCACTCTCTTCTGGCTTGAAGAGTTTCTGCCGAGAGATCTGCTGTTAGTCTGATGGGCTTCCCTTTGTGGGTAACCCGACCTTTCTCTCTGGCTGCCCTTAAGATTTTTTCCTTCATTTCAACTTTGGTGAATCTGGCAATTATGTGTCTTGGAGTTGCTCTTCTCGAGGAGTATCTTTGTGGCGTTCTCTGTATTTCCTGGATTTGAATGTTGGCCTGCCCTACTAGGTTGGGGAAGTTCTCCTGGATGATATCCTGAAGAGTGTTTTCCAACTTGGTTCCATTTTCCCCGTCACTTTCAGGCACCCCAATCAGACGTAGATTTGGTCTTTTTACATAATCCCATACTTCTTGCAGGCTTTGTTCATTTCTTTTTCTTCTTTTTTCTTTTGGTTTCTCTTCTCGCTTCATTTCATTCATTTGATCCTCCATCGCTGACATTCTTTCTTCCAGTTGATCGAGACGGTTACTGAAGCTTGTGCATTTGTCACGTATTTCTCGTGCCATGGTTTTCGTCTCTTTCATTTCGTTTGTGAGCTTCTCTGCATTAATTACTCTAGCCATCAATTCTTCCACTTTTTTTTCAAGATTTTTAGTTTCTTTGCGCTGGGTACGTAATTCCTCCTTTAGCTCTGAGAAATTTGATGGACTGAAGCCTTCTTCTCTCATCTCGTCGAAGTCATTCTCCGTCCAGCTTTGATCCGTTGCTGGCGATGAGCTGCGCTCCTTTGCCGGGGGAGATGCGCTCTTATTTTTTGAATTTCCAGCTTTTCTGCCCTGCTTTTTCCCCATCTTTGTGGTTTTATCTGCCTCTAGTCTTTGATGATGGTGATGTACTGATGGGGTTTTGGTGTAGGTGTCCTTCCTGTTTGATAGCTTTCCTTCTAACAGTCAGGATCCTCAGCTGTAGGTTGTAGCTGTAGGAGATTGCTTGAGGTCCACTCCAGACCCTGTTTGCCTGGGTATCAGCAGCAGAGGCTGCAGAAGATAGAATATTTCTGAACAGCGAGTGTACCTGTCTGATTCTTGCTTTGGAATCTTCCTCTCAGGGGTGTACTCCACCCTGTGAGGTGTGGGGTGTCAGACTGCCCCTAGTGGCGGATGTCTCCCAGTTAGGCTACTCAGGGGTCAGGGACCCACTTGAGCAGGGAGTCTGTCCCTTCTCAGATCTCAACCTCCGTGTTGGGAGATCCACTGCTCTCTTCAAAGCTGTCAGACAGAGTCGTTTGCGTCTGCAGAGCTGCTGTGTTTGTTATTATTTACTGTGCCCTGTCCCCAGAGGTGGAGTCTACAGAGACAGGCAGGTTTCCTTGAGCTGCTGTGAGCTCCACCCAGTTCTAGCTTCCCAGCAGCTTTGTTTACCTACTTAAGCCTCAGCAATGGCGGGCGCCCCTCCCCCAGCCTCGCTGCTGCCTTGCCGGTAGATCACAGACTGCTGTGCTAGCAATGAGGGAGGCTCCGTGGGTGTGGGACACTCCCGGCCAGGTGTGGGATATGATCTCCTGGTGTGCCTGTCTGCTTAAAGCGCAGTATTGGGGTGGGAGTTACCCGATTTTCCAGGTGTTGTGTGTCTCAGTTCCCCTGGCTAGGAAAAGGGATTCCCTTCCCCCTTGCGCTTTCCAGGTGAGGCAATGCCTCGCCCTGCTTCAGCTCTCGCTGGTCGGGCTGCAGCAGCTGACCAGCACCGATCGTCTGGCACTCCCCAGTGAGATGAACCCAGTACCTCAGTTGAAAATGCAGAAATCGCCGGTCTTCTGTGTCGCTCGCGCTGGGAGTTGGAGACTGGAGCTCTTCCTATTCGGCCATCTTGCTCCGCCCCCCTGACTGGTCTTTAAACATGTCAATTGCACATCAGAAAGGAAAATTATATTAACTACACGAAGGGGATATTGAAGGTACTCTTTTTTTCTTCCTTTTTTCCTATTAATATACATTGGTATGCTTAAAATTTTAAAAAAATTTTACTGTGGTAAGAACTGATATACTTCTGTTCTATTTTGAAATTGTCCAGAAGATGTTTATGCTTATACAAATATCCTCAAAACCTATTTGTCACTTAAGCCCAAGAGTTCGAGATTACAGTGAGCTGTGATCACACTCCCGCACTCCAGTCTGGGTGACAAAGCAAGACTCAATCTCTAAACAAACAAACAAACAAACCAAAAAACCAAACAAACAAAAGCCTATTTGTAGACTAAAGCCCACTTTTCCTGATTATGAGTTTAAAAATGCATGTTATATTATTATTTGATCAATTCCATGATTGTTTCAATCTTCATAGATTTTAGAGAATTTATTTTTCCAGGGACATTTCAGGTTCACAGTGAAACTGAGAAGAAGGTAGTATTTCTCATATATATCCTGCCCCCGACACATGCATAGCCTCCTCCATTATCAATATTCCCCACCAGAATGGTACATTTGTAACAACTGATGAACCTACACTGACCCATCAATATTCCCTGGAGTCTATTGTTTATATTGGGGTCCATTCTTGGTGTTGTACATCCTATGAGTTTGGACATTTACTATCATACAGAGAAGTAGTTTCACTACCATGAAAATCCTTTATGCTCCACCTATTCATCCCTCCTCTACAACTGCACCTCTGATAACTATTCATCTTTTTACTATCTTCATAGTTTTGCATTTTCCAGAATGTCATGTAGTTAGAATCATATAGTATATAATCTTATCAGATTGGCTTCTTTTAGTAATATGCATTTAAGGTTCCTCTGTGTGTTTTCATGACTTAATGGCTCATTTTATTTTAGCACTGAATAATATTCCATGGTCTGTGTGCTCCATAGTTTGTTTATCCATTCACCTACTAAAGGATATCTTGATTGCTTCCAAGTTTTGGCAATTATGAATAAAGCTGCTGTAAGCATACTTGTGTAGGTTTCCATGTGGACATAAATTTTCAGTTCATTTGTGTAAATTACAAGGCAAATTGTGAAAATAACAAGGTAAATTGCATGGCAAGATGATGTTTAATTTTGTAAGAAATTGCCAAAGGGTCTTCCAAAGTGGCGGCACCATTTTGCATTCCTACCAGCAATGAATGACAGCTCCTGTTGCTCCACATCTTTGATGTCATCAGTATTTCAGTCTTTTTAGTAAGTATGTAGTGATTTCTCATTGTTTTAATTTGCATTCTCCTGATTTAATTTGCATAGCTCCATATGATATGAAGCATCTTTTCATATGCTTATTTGCCACTTGTATATCTTCTTTAGTGAAGTGTCTGTTCAGGTATTTTGCTCAGCTTTTTTAGATTAGGTTGTTCATTTTAATTTTAAGAGTGCATGGTACCTATTGCATAATAGTCCTTTACCAGATATGTCTTTTCCAAATATTTTCTCCCAATCTGTTGCTTGTCTTCTCATTCTCTTGGACATTGTCTTTCACAGACTGGAAGTTTTTAATTTTAATGAAGTCCAGATTATCAATTATTTCTGTCATGGATTATGTTTTTGGTTTTTTAATCTAAAAAGTTATCATACACAAGGCCATCTAGATTTTCTTCTCTGTTATTTTCTAGGAGTTTTATAGTTGCCTTTTACATTTAGCTCTATGATTCATTTTGAATTAATTATTGGGAAGGGTTTAAAGTCTGTGTTTATATTCATTTTTCTGCATGTGAATGACCAGTTGTTCAGCACCATGTGTGTGTGTGTGTGTGTGTGTGTGTGTGTGTATTTTAAGTTCAGAGATACATGTGCAGAATATGCAGGTTTGTTACATAGGTAAACATGTGCCATGGTGGTTTGCTGCACAGATCATCCCATCACCCAGGTATTAAGCCCAGCAAATATTAGCTATTCTTTCTGATGTTCTCCCTCCTCCCACCCCTGATCATCTGACAGGTCTCAATGTGTTTCCTTCCCCTCCATGTGTCCATGTGTTCTCATAATTCAGCTCCCACTTATAAGTGAGAACACATGGTATTTTGTTTTCTGTTCCTGCATTGGTCTGCTAAGGATAATGGCCTCCAGGTCCATCCGTGTCCTTTCAAAGGATATGATCTCATTCCCTTTTATGGCTGCATAGTTTTCCATGGCCAGCACCCATGTTTAAAAAGATTATTTTTACTCCATTTTATTGCTTTGTCAAAGATCAGTTAACTATGTTATGTGCCTATTTCTGGGCTCTCTATTCTGATCCTTTGATTTTTCTTGTTTATTCTTGTGCCAATACTACACTGTCTTGGTTACTATACCTTTATAGTATGTCTTTAAGTTGGGTAGTGTCAATTTCTGACTTTGTGCTCATTTAGCATTGAGTTAGCTATTCCGGGTCTTTTGTCTCTCTATGTAAACTTTTGAATCAGTTTGTTAATATCCACAAAATAAATGCTGCTATTTTGATTGGGATTTTGTTGAATGTATAGATCATATTAGGTAGAACTAATATCTAGACAATATTGACTCTATGCACATGAATAGATTTCCATTTATTTAGTTCTTTTTTGATTTCTTTCATTTGGACTTATAGTTTTTCTAATAGTTTATAGATCTTGTACATGTTTTCTTGGATTTGTGCCTAAGTATTTCATTTTTTTTTGTGCTAATGTAAATGGCAGTGTGTTTTTAATTTCAAATTTCACTTTTAATTGCTGCTATATAGGAAAGCAACTTGGAAAGTTTTCAGCTATTATTTTATTAAATATGTTTTCTTACCTCTGCTCATTTCTTTTCCTTCTAGAATTTCTATAATGTGGATTTTTGTTCTCTTAATAGTTTCCCATAAGTCCTGTAGGTGATCATTTTCCTTCCTTCCTTCCTTCCTTCCTTCCTTCCTTCCTTCCTTCCTTCCTTCCTTCCTTCCTTCCTTCCTTTCTTTTCTTTTGGTCTGCCTATGTTTTTTCAAAAAGGCTACCTTCAAGTTCAGAAATTCTTCTGCTTGCCTGGGCATGGTGGCTCACACCTGTAATACCAACACTTTGGGAGGCTGAGGTGGGCAGATCACCTGAGGTCAGGTGAGAACAGCCTGGCCAACATGGTGAAACCCTGTCTCTACTAAAAATACAAAAAAAATTAGCAGAGTGTGGTAGCAGGTGCCTGTAATCCCAGCTACTCGGGAGGCTGAGGCCAAAGAATCAGTTGAACCTGGGAGGTGGAGGTTGCAGTGAGCCAAGATTGCACCATTACACTCCAGCCTGGGTGACAAGAGTGAGACTCTGTCTTAAAAAAAAAAAAAAAAAAAATTATCCTGCTTGGTCTAGTCTGTTGTTGAAGCTGTCAACTGTATTTTTTATTTCATTCATTGAATTCTTCAGCTCTAAGATTCCTGGTTGTTGGTTTGTTTGTTTGTTTTTGAGACTCAGTCTTGCTCTATCGCCAAAGCTGAAGTGCAGTGGCACAGCCTTGGCTCACTGCAACCTCCACCTCCCAGGTTTAAGCGATTCTCCCTGCCTCAGCCTCCCAAGTAGCTGGGATTACGGGCAAGTACCACTATGCCCAGCCAATTTTTATATTTTTAGTAGAGATGGGGTTTCACCATGTTGGCCAGGTTGATCTCTAACTCCTGACCTCAGGTGATCCACCTGCCTTGACCTCCTAAAGTGCTGGGATTACAGGCATGAGCCTCTGTGCCTGGCCAGATTCCTGTTTTTTTAAAATTATATATTTCCTTGTTGCATTTATCATTCAGATCATGAATTGTTTTCCTGATATCATTGAATTCACCAAATTTCCTTGAGATCATTATTTTGAGTTCCTTTTCTGGTATTTTAATGTTTCGTTTTCTTTGGGGTTGGTTACTAGAGAGTTACTGTGTTCCTTTGGAAGTGTTGTCTTGTTTTTTATGTTTCTTGTACCCCTACATTGATAGTTGTGCATCTGGTAGAACAGTTGCCCTCTTCAATTTTATGAAGTAGCTTTTATAGAAAAATACTTATTCCTATAGACAGATTCTGGGGTGCTGGTTGGATGGGGTACATTGGCTTTTGTTCTGGGTGACTGTAGTAGTACAGTCTCTGTGCCGTTTCATCACCTGTAATCTACATTACCAATGTTTGCAAGCACCTCAGTAGCTTAGGCTGCAGGAATGTAGTAGTGCAGTCTCTGTGCAGTTTCTTCACCTGTAATCTACATTAGCAATGTTTGCAAGCACCTCAGTAGCTTAGGCTACAGGAATTTGTGATAGCAGTGGCATTGCTTTGCCCAGAGGTGGTCTAATCAGACTGTTTCTCAGGGCATAGTGGCACAGATGTGTGTGGCAGATTTGCTGGCTTGGGGACTGGTACACTGAGGTCAGGGCCATTGGGCTGTTTCTCCAGCCAGAGGGCAGGTACACAGCTACTCAGTCATCTTGGGGTAAATCCTTTAAACACAGGTCTGCCTTGCTGTTTTCCCATCCAGGGACACCAGGGGTGCTTGCCAGGAGCAAATCTGCTGGGCTGTTTCTATGGCCAGGGTTATAGGTATGTTGTTGCTCAGCCAGCTCAAGGGCAGGTCCACCTGGCGCAGTTCTGCAGGGCCATTTCTTTCTTTCTTTTTTTTTTTTTGAGACAGAGTCTCGCTCTGTCACCCAGGCTGGAGTGCAGTGGCCGAATCTCAGCTCACTGCAAGCTCCGCCTCCCGGGTTTATGCCATTCTCCTGCCTCAGCCTCCCGAGTAGCTGGGACTACAGGGGCCCGCCACCTCGCCCGGCTAGTTTTTCGTATTTTTTAGTAGAGATGGGGTTTCACTGTGTTAGCCAGGATGGTCTTGATCTTGTGACCTCGTGATTCACCCGTCTTGGCCTCCCAAAGTGCTGGGATTACAGGCTTGAGCCACCGCGCCCGGCCCTGCAGGGCCATTTCTCTGACTGGGGACATGGGCACATGGCAGTACAGCTGGTCTAGGGTTAGCTTCCTCAGGACCAGAGTCACAACCATTCCTGGGCCCAGGCTCTGAGCAGCTGGGGTCATGGCATTGCAGTCACTTGAGTGAACTTCGTGGAATGATGGCAGAGTCACCTAACAGCTAACACTAATCAAAAGAAACTGGGAACACCTATATTAACTTTAAACAGAACAAAGTTTGAAGTAAGGAAAGTTTTCAGAAATAAAAAAATACACTGAGTAGTTATAAAGAGGTCAGTACTCCAAGAAGACATACCAATCCTTAACATGTATGCACCTAACAACACACCATCAAGCTGCATGTGGGAAAAACTGACAGAACTCCAAGGAGAAACTGATGAATCCACTATTATTGTTAGAAATGTCAAAACCCTTCTATCAGAAATGAACCAATCCAGTAAAGATAAATTCAGTAAGGATATAATTGAACTCAACAAACCCATCAATCAACTGGATTTAATTGACATCTATAGCTTACTTCATCCCACAATAGCAGATTACACATTCTTCTCAAACTCTCGTGAAACATTAACCAAGATAACCACTGGAGTGGTGCAGTGACTATTGGGCCCCAGAGGAGGATGTCTTCTGGCAGTAGCTCTGGTTTCAAGATGGCATTATGCTGCAGTAACTTGGGTAATAAAAGGGGTGGAGTGGGGAGTGGACAAGTTGTGCTTCTAATCCGGAGTAATGCAGTCATGCTAATTCCAGATAGCTCTTCAAACTGGGCTCAGGGCTTGTGAGGACTGCAGGATTCTCCTGTAGTAAGGACTGCAGGTATCTATGGTGAAAATGGAGTTAATGGGGATTGGCTCCTTTTTTTTCCCCCCCAAAACAAAGTCCCTTCTGACTCTGAGCCAATCCAGGCAGGGGAGATGAGGTGGCCGGAGCAGGGGGCTCCACTCTTCTTTCTATGCTGCCATTCTGGGCTTCTGTGCTCCATAGGGATCTCAATACTTCCTTACTGCACTTCAGTGCCCTCCCTCAAATACTCCAGTTGAATTTCAGTTTTTTATTCATTACCTTGGGTCTTTCATGAGAGGAAGATGAGCACCAGGTACGTCTATTCAACAATATTGTCCATGGCACTCTCCCATTAATTGATTTTGAATGTTGACCTAGATTTGCATGTCTGAGATAACCTTTACTTGGTTATGGTGTATTTTTCTTTTCTTATAATGACTTTGTCTGATTTTGGTAATCCTGGCCTCACAAAATAAATTAGGAATTATTCCTTTGCTTCTGTTTTCTGGAAGAGACTACAGGGAATTGATATAATTTCCTCCTTAAATGTGTGGTAGAATTCTCTGGTGAATCCATCTGGATCTGGTGTTTTCTGTTTTGGTATATTATTAATAATTGATTCACTATCTTTAACAGATATTGGCCTATTCGGATTTTCTATTTCTTCTTGTGTAATTTTTTTGAAGATTGTGTCTTTCATGGAATTGGTCCATTTCATCAAGGTTATCAAATTGGTAGACATAGAGTGGTACATAGTATTCTCTCATTCTTTTGATCTCTTTGGACTTTGTAATGATGGCCCTTCTTTTATTTCTGGTATTAGTCATTTGTGTAATTCCTCTTTATTTTCTGTTAGCCTGAGTAGGGGCTTATCAATTTCATTGATCTTTTCAAAGAATGAGTTTTTGTTTTTATTTTCTCTGTCTTCAATTTTATCAGTTTCTGCTCTACATTTTATTATTTACTTTATTCTGTTTACTTTGGATTTAACCTACTTACTTTTTCTAGTTTATTCATTTATTAGATTATTAATTTTAGATCTTTCTCCTTTAATTTATTTTAAATTTCCACTTCTCTTTTCCTTCATTTTGCTCTTCTTTTTATAATTTATTAAATTATTATTCATTTTAGATGTTCTTTTTAAATATATGTATTCAATGCTATAAATTACCTTTTATGCACTGCTTTCACTGCATCTCACAGTTTTGAGAAGTTGTGTTTTTATTTTCATTTAGTTCAAAATATTTAAATATTTCTTTTGAGATTTCTTTATTGACTTCTGTGTTATTTAGAAGCATGTTGTTCAGTATCCATGTATTTTGGGATTTTCCAGTTATCATTCTGTTATTGATTTTTACTTTAATTCCATATTGGCCTGAAAGCAGATCTTGTATAATTTCTATTCTTTTAAATTTGTTAAGGCGTGTTTTATGGCCCAGAATGTGGTTTATCTTGGTTAATGTTTCACGAGAGTTTGAGAAGAATGTGTAATCTGCTATTGTGGGATGAAGTAGGCTATAGATGTCAATTATGTCCAGTTGATTGATGGGTTTGTTGAGTTCAACTATGTCCTTACTGAATTTATCTTTACTGGATTGGTTCATTTCTGATAGAAGGGTTTTGACATTTCTAACAATAATAGTGGATTCATCAGTTTCTCCTTGGAGTTCTGTCAGTTTTTCCCACATGCAGCTTGATGGTGTGTTGTTAGGTGCATACATGTTAAGGATTGATATGTCTTCTTGGAGTACTGACCTCTTTATAACTACTCAGTGTATTTTTTTATTTCTGAAAACTTTCCTTACTTCAAAATTTGTTCTGTTTGAAAAATATAGGTATTCCCAGTTTCTTTTGATTAATGTTAGCTGGTATGTCTTTTTTCATCTTTGGGCGTATAGATTTACTTTTAACCTATATCTTTTTGCATATAGGTTTACTTTTAACCTATATGCATCTTTATATTTAAAATGGATTTCTTATAGACAAGATATAGTTAGGTCTTTTCTTTTTATTCATTCTGACAATCTCTTTCTTTTAATTAGTGTGACTGGATTACTTATGTCAAAAGTGATTACTGATGTAGTTGGATTAATATCTACCATATTTGTTATTATTTTCTATTTATTTGCCCTCATTCTTTGTTTCTATTTTTGTCTTACACTGATTTTCTACCTTTCTTTGTTTTAGTTTATATGATTTTACTTTTCTCCTTTTTTAGCATATCAGTTATACTTCTTTTTAAACTCTTTTTAGTAGTTACCCTAGAATTTACAATATACACTTACAATGAACATAAGTCCACTTTCAAACAACACTATGCTATTTCATGAGTATAGTGGGTACCTTATAATAAAATTATCCTAATGTCTCCCTCCTATCTTTTGTGTCACTGCTGTCATTCATGCCGTTTATGTATAAGCATACATAATGAATACATTGTTGCTATTATTATTTCAAACAAATTGTTATCTGTTAAATTACTCAAGAGTAAGAAAAATAAATTTATGTTATCTTTACTTATTTCTTCTTCAATGTTCTTCCTCTCTTTATGAGAATCTGAGTTTCTGACCTATACTATTTTACCTCTTCCTAAATAACTTCTTTTAACATCTCTTGCAAGGCAGGACTACTGGCAACATGTTTCCTCCATCTTTCACTGAGAAAGTCTTTATTTCTCCTTTACTTTGGAAAAATAGTCTTGCAGGGTAAAGCAAGAATTTTAGGTTGTTGAGTTGTTGTTGTTTTTTTTTTCCCCCTCTCAAACACTTTAAATATTTCACTCAACTCTCTTCTTCCGTGCATTGTTTCATAGGGGAAGCTGGATGTAATCTTATATTTGTTCCTCTATAGGTAAGGTGTCTTTATTTATTTTTTTTTGCCTCTGGTTTCTTTCAGGATTTTTTCTTTATCTTTGGTTTTCTGTAGTTTGAAAGTGATATGCCTAGATGTACGTTTTGGCATTTATCCTGCTTAGTGTTTTCTGAACTTCCTGGATCTGTGGTTTGGTGTTTGACACTAATTTAAGGAATTTCTCAAGTGATTTAAAAAATATATCTTCTGTTCCTTTTCCTCTTTGTTCTATATTCCTATGATTAGGTCTGTCTGTTAGTGAGCCTGTGCCTCTGGACTGTGGATTTTGCAATTGCTTCTCAATCCACCCCCCTCTTCTTAGGGAAAACAATGTAGAGTGGGCTGGAGTTGGGTATTTCCCTTCTTCCACAGGGAAGGTTAGATCTGCCTAGAGTTGATGTGTATTTGCCTTTCCCCAGGTCAGTTAGGGTTCAGTAAAACTTCAGCAGGTTAGAGACTGGTTAAGCAGTGTCTCATGAGGGCAAACCTTGTTAAGGAGTGCTCCAGTGTATCTCAAAATGGTTCCTTTTCCCTTCACACTGCTGGAAGCATGATGGGACTTTTCTTGGATATTTACTGCAAAAACCTAGTTGAACTAGCTGTCAGAGGTAAAACTCACAAACATGTGGGCTCCCTGGACCTGACTGTGTCCTTCTGGAATTCTTAATGCTCAGGTTTGTTCACACTGAGACTTTAGCAATTTGTCAATCACAGTTCAAATTTTTCTACTCTGGAGCTGTTTTCCAAGGTGGTTTCTGTCACACGTCCTTGAATCTGCATGACGTAGAGCTCTAACTTCTCAATTCTGACTTCCTAAGGCTGAAGGTTTCCTGGCCTTCTAATTCTTCTGGCGGCAGTTTTGCCGTAGAGAATAGGAACATGGCAATGAGGGGCACATTTGGAGCAGTAAAAGGACAGAGGCTCTAGTAGCAGCAGATTCTAAGGTCAGACTTGGGAAGATTCTTTTGTCATTGGAGCAGGATCATTGTGGCTAATTCATAACTCTCAAGACCTTAAGGTGGGGACTACCTGTTTCTCATTTTTGAGCATTATCTTTAACTGAGTGGGAAATAAATTGTTAGACCTTTTGTATTGACCCTGAAGTCAATCAACAACGTTGATTTTGATATTTTCTTCTAGTAACTCATCAATTTGCAGGAAAGAATTGCTTCAAAGTGATTGCAGAATATAGTCTTTACTTTAGAAGTTTGACTCACAGCCAACCGCAATTGACTGTCATAGATAAAAGGGAGTACAATTAATAACAGGGCAAGAAGTATGTAGTTTCCTAGGAGATCACTGCCAAGTCCACCTATATGAGTTCATCTTTTCCTGGAAGGGCAGTATATTGTAAGAAGTGCCAGCTGTAGGAATTGTGGATAATAATTATAAAATTGTGAAAACATTATACCAACCAAATAAATAGCCTTTATCAAGTAAAGTAGTCCCCTCTTCTTGGCAGGAGTTCGTTCCAAGATCCCCAGAGGATGCCTGAAACCACGGATAATTCCAGACCCTATATATACTATGCTTTTTTCCTATATGTACATACCTATAATAAAGTATATTTTATAGTTTAGGCAGAGTAAGAGAGTAACAACAATAACCAGTAATAAAATAGAACAGTTGTAACAATATGCTAGCATCTCTACTTTTGCACTTTGGGGTCCTTATGAAGTAAAACAAGAGTTGCTTGGATACAAGCACTGTGATACTGCAACAGTAGACCTGATAACCAAGAGGGTTATCCACTCCCTGCCACTAGGTCACTAACGGGCAGGGAGTGGAGACAGCATGGATATGCTGGACAAAGGGACGCTTCACATCCCGGGCAGGAGGAAGCAGGATGGTGTGAGATTTTATCACACGACTCAGAATGACGTGCAGTTTAAAATGTATAAATGGAATTTTTCATTTAATACTTTTGGACCATGGTTGACCCAGAGTAACTGAAACTGCAGACAGCGAAACCACAGGCAAGGGAGGTACTACTCTACACGTTAATAATATTGAAGCTGTTCCTTTTGTAACACAAAGGACATAAAGTTTTCACTTTTTGAAAAGACAAATCCATTTCATGGAGGAAATCAGTAAACAAATGTACAAAACCTGTAGAATATTAGAGCTGGGAGGTTCCTTAAAGGTTATCCAACTACCTCATATAGATATAGAACCCAGCCTGGAAAAGTTAGTAACTTGTTCAAGCTTGCATAGCCAGAAGCAAGACTGGGTCATGACTGAAGTCCAGGATCCCTGATTTTAAAAGAAATCTTTTTTCTCTCCTTTCTCTGCATACTCTCTGTATCTAGTTGGTTTTCAACTAGGTGCAATTTTGACACCCCAGGTGTCCTCTTTTACAATATCTGAGAACATGTTTTTGGTCTTCACAACTGGGTTGGGATGTACTACTGACATCTAGATGTAGAAGCCAAGGATGCTGTTAAACAGCATGCAATGCACAGGACAGTCCCCACAATTATCTAGCCCCAAATGACAATAGCACTGAGCTTGAGAAAGCCTGCTCTAGAGCTATAATAACAAATTGTAGACTGTCCTGCATTAAGCGACCGGAGTCTAGGGAAGTCTAGATTTAAAGACAAGCAATGCTTTACAAAAGATTTACCAAAGGGTTTAATTAATTAATAATATATTCTAATGAGCGAATCTGAAATGTTTTGATCAACAGCAAAAATAAATATGCCAAAGACCCATGTACTACAAAAAAGTACATTCCTACATCAACAGAACATGAAGACAAGTGAGAAGTAAACATAGAAATACTGCTGTTTCTAGACATGCTTTAGGATATAAAGCATTTTCACAGGCTTTCCCTTGCTCTCAGAGTCTTAAAATCACCAAGTGAAGTGGGAAGGGAAAAGAAGCATTCTTATAAATAAGAAAATTGGAGCTCAGAGTGCTCAAAAGATTTACCCCATTAAATAGCCTTAGAGGTGACCCTCAAACCCAGAATTTCTGTTTCCAACAATAGTGTTCTCTCTACTTTTATATGAAGTGCATACATTATGTAGGGACATGTATGTGTGTGTATGAAGAAGGTATAGACTGAAGTATGTGCAAGTTCTTGTGTCATACGTTTCTTTCAAATAAAACGCAGAGTAAACATTTAATTATATACATATTTTTTAATTGAAAAAGTACATTAAAGATGGGGTCTCATTATGTTGTTCAGGCTGGCCACGAACTCCTGGGCTCTTGTGATCTTCCCACCTCAGCCTCCCAAGTAGCTGGGACTAGAGGCATGTGCCATTGTGCCTGTAAAAACATTCTTTTTTATCTTGCATTAATTTTTGCAAGGAACCAGAAATGAAAGTAGTAATAATATTTTACAGGAACATCTCTGCCTCAAAGCAGATTAATTCTGAAAGTCAGAGCTTGTTTAAAGCCTCTCTTCTTGGGATTATTGGGCCTGTGTGAAGATTAGCTGAACACTATGACCAGAATCCATGGAGGGTGCCAAACAGACGCCTGTCACAGTCGATGCTCTCAGCTAATTTATCATGTACTTTTTGCTTGGTTTCTCTGCTCACTGACTTCAGTGGAGCTATGGGAATGAGGTAAAGGTGATGGGACTTTATTATAATCTATTGGAGTTCATGGTCACCGTCCAGATTGCAGGGTCAGCTCTGCTACTTAAAACTGAAATGTTTATTTTAAAATTTCTCTCTTGGTCTGGATTTCTGTCGTTTTTCTCTTCTGAATGATTTCACAAGGAACAGCCTCTCCAAATGAATATGTCAGTAATTTGACATTTGATATTGATAGCATATTTGTGGTGGTCTGCTAGATTTTTACGGTACTGTTTTAAACTCACAAGATAATTGTTTCTTCTGTTTTAAGGAACTGATCATTTTGAACCTTGTAATGCCAGCATTTGTATAACCTGTAAACACTGGCTTATATGCCAATAACAAAAATGAAACCAGATTTTTAGGGAAATCTATTTTAATATTGCTTTATTTGGTTTTCTGTATCTATATTTTGAGTGTCTTCCCTGTAGGCTCTTTCTTATAGTCCTCCAAGCTTAAGCAATTTTCAAGCTTTTTTCTTTCATCTTTTTAATCTCTCTGCCCCATGGCAGAACGAAGGCAGCTTTATTTCCTGCCTTCACTTCCTCCCAACCCTGTTTCCATTTTCCACCCAATGCCTAAGGTGATGGAAATTATTTCTTTGCTGGTAATATTTTCCTGAATGCCCTAGGGAAGAAGTGATTTATACCTGGCTTGTCCTTGGCATCCTGTGGCTCAGAGATGGGAGTCAGGTTTGCTCTGGATTTAGCTTTCATGGTGGGTTTTGAGTGGTCTATGTCACCTTATGTTTGTGTTCACTTTTGGAAGGCTGGCCATGGAAAGGCACTGCAGCAGGGGATGGGGGCAGAGGAGAAAGCAAGGGCTCTGAGCATTCATCCCTGAGAGTCCCATGGGTGGTTATCATGAAGCAGGAAAGAACTGTTAGGAAAAGTGCAAGAAAACACACACATTATTTAAAGATATTGTCCAGGGTGGCCTCTAGCCATAGCAACAAATTTAGCTGCTCGTATTCCATTTCTTTTTCCTTTCTTTTTTTCCTTCCTTCATTTATCCCTCCCTCCTTTCCTTTCTTTCTTTCTCTTTCTCTCTTTCTTTCTCTTTCTTTCTTTCTTTCTTTCTTTCTTTCTTTCTTTCTTTCTTTCTTTCTTTCTTTCTTTCTTTCTTTCTTTCTTTCTCCTTCCTTCCTTCCTTCCTTCCTTCCTTCCTTCCTTCCTTCCTTCCTTCCTTCCTTCCTTCCTTCCTTCCTTCCTTCTCTCTTTCTCTCTTTCTCTTTCTCTCTTTCCTTCTTTCGCATCTTGCTTTCTTTCGCATCTTGCTTTGTTGCCCAGGTTGGAGTACAGTGGTGTGATCATAGCTCACTGCAGCCTTAAACTCCTGTAATCTCATGATCCTCTCACCTCAGTTTTTGGACTGGCTGGGACTACAGGCTTGCATCACCGTGCCCTGTGTATTTTTTTTCTTTTGTAGAGCTGGAGTCTTGCTGTGCTGCCTAGGCTGATCTTGAGGTCCTGGGCTCAAGTGATCCTCCTGCCACAGCCTCCCAAAGTGCTGGGATTACAGACATGAGCTACCATGCCAAGCCTCATTCATTCTTAATTCATTCATCTAGTTTTTGTTTAATCATACGAACATTTATCATTGATTGTAGATGATTCCCAGCACCACATTCCTGAGAAATTAGCTACCCAGTGTTCTTAGGAACAAATCCCCTTTTACATGAATGTTCCCGTGACATGACTTCTCCAAGAGGGGAAAGCTAGGACTGTGTTATTATGACTTTTAGTGCTTGTAAAAATTACTTGAATTGAGAACATTTTAGGGTTGTCTGTTTGGGCAAGCCTTCTCTCTCTCGCGCTCTCTCTCTCTCACACTCTCTCTCTCACACACACACACACACACCCTCACGGAGTTTGGGGGAATCCCATAGGGACTGTAGAAACATGTCTTCTGTTGCTGTACAGAAACATAGATGTGCACTATCTAGGAGTTGCAACTTTGAAGTACTGAAGATAATTTTACAGTAAAACATAAAACGTATTTCTGATGTTGCACAGAGATAAGCTGCAAAGGCAGTTAGGACCAGAATCTGAGAGAGAATAAGGAAGTTGTGAAAAAAGAGATATGTTAAAAATTCCAGAGGTAGATGAAGTTAATGCATATTTGAGGACCAAATGTAATATTTTGTGAAATTAATATTTTTACCAGCTATTTCCAAAATGATATATAGATAATATTTATATCTCTGCATGTACAGATAGAAGTACAAATATACATATAAAGGAGGAAAAAAGCTCATGTCTACATTCTCCCAACTCTACCTTACCCTACCCTACTTATCCTATTTATTGGATAAATAAAGTAAATATCAATCTTTTCTTTAGTAAAACTGATTTGTTTATTGTAACATAAATAATACGGATCAGAAAGAATTAGTACCTGGGAGAAGTAGCTAAATTAGTAAGTAGAAAATAACTTAGATTTATTTTTGTGAGTTTTACAGCTGTCATATTAGGTATGGACTGTTCCGTGTTGGCCTGAAACAGGGTGGTGTGATGTTTGTAGCTTCAGATCCTTCCAACAGAGCCAACCTTTGTATTTATTGAGTGTGGAATGTTGGATGGGACAATAAAGCCCCAAATACATCACAGCAAAACTCAACAGGAAAACATATTCATGTAAGAAGCATCAGGAGAAGTCCATTTAGCAACAGGAAGCTAATTGCTTCATTTTTATTCCACAGCAAAATCAAAACGAGGTGGCTGGCAGGCAGTCCACACGTGAAGACGTTTCTTAGAGTTCCTCAATCCTGGGCTGTAGATGCTGTCAGATGAAAGTCGGAAGGCTAAAACAGCCCTCTGGTGGCAGGTCAGATTGTTAAGTTCAGTGACCATGGCTCTATCACAGAGCCTCTGGTTAGATCACCTCCTGTTGGTCAGCATTCGGCTTATCTTTAATCAAGAGTCAACAGATCCTGTAACACTAGCCAAACCGATAAGATGCACAGACCTCATTAACTCATGTTAAGGTCGATACTCCATTCTTTATAAAAGTGGAACTCCTAGAGCAATGACTCCTAGGCTTTAGCGTGCATTAGGATTGCTTGGAGGGCTTGTGAAACCCCCCGAGTCCTATCCCCAGTGTTTCTGGTCCAGAAGGTCTGGGGTGGGGTCTGAGAATCTGCATTTCTAACAAGTTCCTGGGTGATACTGCTGCCCTGGCCCACTGTCACACAGGAAGCCATTTATTGTGTTAGATACAAATAAAACCAGAAGAGAGATATGTTATAATACATTTTTGCTCCCTTCAGGTTTAACAAAAAATTTTTGAGTTTTAATCTTTGACAAAGTTATAAGGCAAGGATTGCCTGTATTAACCTTTTCATATAGATTACTGTCAATGATTGCTTCTGGGTGATACACTTATGCCCACCCTCTGATCCCAAGAGGTGCAAATAAATTAATGCTTCTGTGTAGAATGACTCATTACTCAGTCAGAAAACAAGTTTACATCCAGTATGGGCTGACCTGACCTGAAGGCTGGTTTTATAAAAAGAAAAAAAATCAAATCTTTTGTGTTTCACACTAACAAGCATTTAATAAGTACTGTTGCTTTTTCTTTGCTTCTCTTCCTGGAGAACACTGACCTATACCTGGTATTGTTTGCAATGAACATTTTTCAGAGATTGCAATGATAGAAAGGTAGAGAGTGGGGGTGGGCTGCAGAGAGATTGAGAGGTTAAAAAAGTTGCTTTACAGCATATCTGGAGATGTGTATTAAAAAAAAGATTGTGCATGTACAACTTTAGGCAAATTGACAAAAAGAGAAGTTGGTTAGGTATATAAGAGGAAAGAAAAACAAGTTTGTAATATACATATTGAAAAGGAACATGTAATTGGTCAGCAGAGGCAAAAAGGAGACGTGCTGGTTTAGAAGAGGCAGCATGTTTTGTAGTTTTGTGATTTAATGAAAATCTTGCCAATGGCCACAATTTCCTTCCTCCGTTCCATTTTCTTTTTTCCTTCTTTCTTCTTTTCCTTCCTTTCTTCTTTGTTTCCATTTCTTTCCTGGCCTACCAATTATCACTAGATTTTTATTTGCCGTAATATGTGCAAAAATCAAGATTGTAGGCTGAGGAGGACTCAGACACAGATTCTGCCCTCAAGGAAGTGAGGGTTGACAATACCATCGTATTTAAATCTATGTGCTCTAACTGTAATAATTTCACCCCAGATCCTTAACACACAGTTGTATTATGATAGGTTCCTTTGAATGATGACACTGTTGCCTCCCACTCCCATCCCATTTTCACTTGCCCTGGCTATCCCTCATCTCATCTTGAGTGTCTCTCAGGAGACTCTGTTCTTTAATTTGATTTGCTATTTTCTCTGGTAAGTTCAAATATGTGCATCTTAAAATGATTGGGGCTGGGTGTTCAACACTCAAGGGACCTGGCATTCAGGACCAAGAATCTCCACCCTTCTAGCTGTTGAATTACCCATGTCCCAGAGACAGACAGCATGCTAGAGGTCTGTCAGTGGAAGCAATGACAATATCCTTGACCTACAGCTCTGGTTAATATTGAATTATAGTGGTTCATTCAGTTGTTTAATTTATGGTTAACGGCCGGGCGCGGTGGCTCACGCTTGTAATCCCAGCACTTTGGGAGGCCGAGGCGGGTGGATCACAAGGTCAGGAGATCGAGACCATGGTGAAACCCCGTCTCTACTAAAAAAATAGAAAAAAAAATTAGCCGGGCGCAGTGGCGGGCGCCTGTAGTCCCAGCTACTCGGGAGGCTGAGGTAGGAGAATGGCGTGAACCCGGGAGGCGGAGCTTGCAGTGAGCCGAGATCCCGCCACTGCACTCCAGCCTGGGCGACAGAGCGAGACTCCGTCTCAAAAAAAAAAAAAAAAAAAAAAAAAAAAAAAAATTAATTTATGGTTAACAAATTACTTGATTTTCATTGTGGGCATACTTGTTGATCTGGAAGTCCTGAAGAGCAGAGATTGTCATATCTTGGGTTGGTCTTTGAGGCGTACTGAGGTCTCGACAGCACTGACGGTGGAGGAGGGAAGGAATTGGCAAGTGAGCAGGGTTGGGGGACCTGCTTCACCTCCTGACTGTAGCACTGACCAACAGGGAATAGCAGAGGTGCAATAAATAGGGAAACATATTGCAATTGTTACAAAAAAGTGAAGTTTAAAGAGTCAGTACCAGCTTTGCCATCTTTTGTGCGAACCCGCTACAACAAAATTTCCGAGGGGAATGTGGGGATGTTAATGATACATACATCATAGGGTGGTGGTGAGGCTTAAGCAAGAAATGTCAAGTGTTTAGCACAATGCTCTCAATAAATATGAGGTATTCGTCTTTATTTATTTTTTGTCTATCTGTCTCCTCACATAGGCTTTCTTCTATATTTAAGTAGTCCAGCCCACTACTTAGGGGTCTCAAAGTATAATCCTCAGACCAACATCGTTGGTATCTTGTGAGGAACGCACATCCTCAAGCCCTACTCAGATCTACTGAATCAGAAGCCCTGGGGGTGGGGCCCAGCAATCTATGCCTTTGTTAGCCCTCCAGGTGATTCTGACACACACTCAAGAGTGAGAACCACTGCTCCAGTAGGACGTTGTAGTTGTTTTCAGCAAGAAAGTGATGCTTAAAACTGTGACTGCAGGGGATTGGCAAACCTAGCCAAGGCTTCCATCTGTCAAGCCACAGGTACTGGGGATGAGATCTAGCTCTCCAGGAAAGGAAGCTGGGGCAAAAGCTAGGCAGGGTGGCAGGCTCCACTCTATCCTTCCTTTCTCCATCCTAGCCGAACTGGTTCTGAGGACAGGGTGCTAGTCCCTTGAGGAAGACAAAGCTAACCACAATGAATCCTATCTTACATTTGGGCAAGAGAAGCAGAAAATAAGAGAAACCTGGCTGGGCGTGGTGGCTCACGCCTGTAATCCCAGCACTTTGGGAGGCCGAGGCGGGTGGATCACGAGGTCAGCAGATCGAGACCATCCTGGCTAACATGGTGAAAACCCATCTCTACTAAAAATACAAAAAATTAGCTGGGCGTGGTGGTAGGCACCTGTAATCCCAGCTGCTCAGGAGACTGAGGCAGGAGAATCACTTGAACCCAGGAGGTGGAGCTTGCAGTAAGCCAAGATTGCACCACTGCACTCCAACCTGGGTGACAGAGTGAGACTCCGTCTCAAAAAAAAAAAAAAAAGAGAAACCCACAATTATGTGGTCATGTAGGTAACCACTTCCTGCAGGAGCCAATCTTACCCCTACCAGGCGTGGATAGGCTCTGCAATTAGGTGGAACTGATGCTGAAGATGAAAAATCTTCATGCTTCCAGGTGAAGAGAGCATGGCAAGGCAGGGACAGACATGCTAGTTAGACTAACAGGAGCTCTTTGGCAAAATCTGATCAGCTTTAATTCAAAACATCCCTGATCCTCCACTCCATGGGCCTGCTGCCCTGTGCTCCTGGCTGATGGATTCACAGGTGTCTTGGAAAAATTCTTTCTAATTTGTTTTAGCATTTTCTTTTTAAGGCCAGAAACAGGCTGTGGCCATGCCAATCGTGTTTGTGGCAGCTGCACGAAGCCCCTGGGATTGCCCAGTCATCTACAGACTGTGTCTGAGAGCACTGGGCTGGAAATCAGAAATGTGCCCTTGTGTGGGTGGCCGCTGTAGTCAGGGGTGATGCTTTTCCCAGGGTTCTTTGTAGAAACCTCAGGGGAGGAAATCATAGAATAATAGGACTGCGAGGACCTCTGAGGGGTCATGTGGCCTCAGCCTGTGGAGAGCCCAGACAGAGAAAACAAGAAGGAAACCAAATTCCTGATTCTCTTCCCTCTTGCTGACACGCTGTAGAATTCCAGGGCTTCCTCCCCACGTTAGAGAGGAAGTGAAGATGAGAGAGCCGGTTGGGTTTTTCCTCTGTCCTCTGTCATTTGAAGTCTCACAGTGTGATACTCAGCAGATTGGAAATATTACCCTGATCGGTAAGATATAGATGAAATTCAGCCTCACCATTATGATTAGAAATGAAACTAAGTTGAACCTCTGAGTGTCACATTGTTATTAAATAGAAATTAAAACCTAAAAATGTGAATGAGTTCAACGAACATTCATTAAGCTCCTATTAGGGCGGCTCTCAAATACCAAATAGAAGAATCACCTGAAAGGCTTATTAAAAATGCAGGTTTCAGATATGGTGGCTCATGCCTGTAATCCCAACATTTTGGGAGGCCGAGTTGAGAGGATCACTTGAGCCCAGGAGTTCAAGACCAGCATGGGCAACACAAGGAGACCTTGTCTCTACTAAAAAGTAAAAAAATTAGCCAGGTATGGTAGTGCACACCTACCACCCCAGCAACTTGGGAGGCTGAGGTAGTAGGATCACTTGATTCTGAGAGACAGAGGCTGCAGTGACACCCCTGCACTCCAGCCTGGGTGACAAATAGAGACCTCGTCTTAAAAAATTGCAGGTTTCAGGCCCTCACCCCTGAAATTCCTAATTCATTGGATTAAGAATGAGGCCCAGAAATTTATATTTTTAATAATCATCCCCAAGTGATGGTAATGCTGGTACTCTACAAAGCACGTACCAAGTAACACTGCTTCAGGAAGAGGACACATATGTCATGAGTCCTGCTCCTAGACTATAAGCTCCCTGCCGGCAGGAACTCTGAGTTTTTTATTCACCATCAGACAATTCAGTCTCATGGCTGTCAATACCATCTATATGCCCCAAACTCCAAATCTGTAATCTCGAATCCAGACAACATCTCCTAACTCTGGGAGCATACACCCACCCAACACCTCCATACAGACATCTAGTAAACAGCTCAAACTTAACACGTTGAAATGGAACTTCTGAATTTCCCTAAACCTACACTACTTTCGGTATTGTCCACCTCAACTCATGGCAAACACCACATCCCTCCAATAACTTAAAAAAAAAAAAAGGACTTGGGAATCTTTGACTCCTTTCTTTCTCTCACACCTCTCATCCAGTCTGTTAGGAAATCCTGTTACCTGTGTCTTTAAACTTTATGCAGAATCGGTGCACCACCACTCTTGCCACCCAATGCAAGCTACCATCATCTTGCTTTGGCTACAGCAAACGGCCTCCTATTTGGTCTACACCCCTGTCCCCTCCAGTTTATGTTCAGCATAGCAGACAGAGAAAACCTGTTAAAATATGCATCAGATGATGGGACTCCCTGGTTTGATACCTCCTGATTTCCCCATTTTTTTCAGAGTAAAAGCAAAAGTGCTTACAATGGATCACTAAGCCCTATAACAAGAGACTTCAGACTGCCACCCTGACCCCATTTCTTGCTATGCTCCTTACTTACTTTGCCACATCCCCAAGGGTCTCCTGGCTCTTCCAGCAATACATTTGACATGTTTGCACTTAGGCCTTTATATTACTGTTCACTTTGCCTGGAACATTCTTTCCACATGTGACCATGTAACTCATTCCTTCCTCTTCTTCACCTCTTTGAATCTTTGCACAAATTTGTCTTAGTTACCTTCTCAGTAAAATCTGTCTTGGCTGCCCCATTTAACATTGTAATGAATGACTCCACCTCCCACCCACCTCTAGCTTTTCTGAACTTCTTCCCTCCCCAGTCCTGCGCTATTTTTTTCCTATAGAATTTATCAGCATCTAACATACTATGAAGCTTACTATTTTATTATCTATTCCTTCACTAGAATGCAAGCTTTGCAAGTGTGAGTATCTTTGTCCATTTTGTTCACTTACATCACAAATGCCCATCATGGTACCTGCCACAGGGTAGGTGCTCCATTAATATTTGTTAAATAAATTAATGCTTGATACACAGGAATGCTCAATATTTATTGAATGAGAAAGCATTGAGAAATAGTACTTCATGTAACTCATAGCAGCCCTTAATCCCCATTTACAAATGAGAAAACAAATAGTTAACCATTTTAAAGTAATATGATAAAGGTCAAATATTTAATTGGAAATGGAGTAGAACATGATTCAAATTTACCTGACCTTGAAATGCCTTCACTTTCTGCCCTCTAACTACCCATATTACAATGTACTAGGTGTAGGTTTCTCACCAAGGTTCTCATCTGTTAGAGAATACAGAGATACAGAGAAATATATTACCCCACAAAGTGCTTTAGAGCTGGAAATCTGGCAGGGATGGCAGTGATTAAACAAGCAGATATAATCCAGTGAAATATGTACAAGAAAGGAGACACAGAGCTCAGGGGAAGGGAGAATCGCCTACTCTGGGGGCAGGGAAGATATTGGAGAAGATTTGCCAAGGAAGTGACATGTTAGCTGAGGCTTGAGGAATATGTAGACATTACAAAGCAAACAGGAAGGTGAAGGGGGTTGTAGGGAGTGATGTGTGTAAACCCCAGAAGTGGCCAAGACCTTCCACTGAGCTCTCCAGGCCCAGAAGAAGTTCAGTGTAGCTGGGGTACAGAATGTGGGGTGCAGAATGATTTGCATTTTAGAAGCTTTAATCTTGCTGCAGTGAACAGAATGGATTGGAGGGGACCAAGGTTGGAAGTAAGGAAAACTGTTTAGAGGCTATTGGAATAATCCAGTTGGGAGAGATGGATTAAGGTAGATGAATGAGATAGTCAAAACTTGGGTATTGACAACATGTGGAATGGAAAAAGTGGTGAGAGTTGCAGGGGGTCAAGGATGACTTGTGCAAATGAGTTATGGTACAGTCAATTATGAAAATATGAAATATGACTGGATAGAAAGTATTCATGTTTGGATTTATATGTGCATGCGTGTGCAAGTGTGTGTGTGTGTGTGTGTATAGATGTAATCGGAGAGCTGTTGAAATAGATGAGACAAGAGACATACAATAGTAAAAATAGAATGGAAATCAGGCAATTAATCTTTCATCAAATTTATGATCATTATAATGTTTTGGCAAGAAACCACATAGATTTAAACAGTAATAATGGCCTAATTTTTATAACCCATTTGTAGTTTTCTAGATCATTAATTGGTAGCTTGTCTGTTTACTTAGTTGGTGAGTAGAGGCATAATTTCTTCAGCCAATTGTCACATAGGGAGAGCATTTTAAACCATTTATAAACAAAATAAATTTTATTGTATAAAAGTTATTTAAAAACCTTTAAAATATCCATCATTATGACTTTGTTATTTCATTTCTCTAAGGTAAAGAATAAGCCCATTATTTAAGCAAAGTGTTCATCAGCTATAGTACAATAGGAGCTGCTAACTACACCTGAGAATTCATTTTTTTAGAAATGTGGTAATCTGGGAATTGTTCAGCTGTAAAGGCTTTAAAAGTAAATAGAGGCAAGAAAAAGTCTTATGTGGCTCATATATATGAAGGATGGATGGAACTTTAATTTAGCTTGATTCTTCAGGGAGTAATATGCTTCAGACACTTGGCTGAATTCTCATATACTGTTCATCCAAGTGGCTCATCGCATCTGCAAATAAGTCCAATTCTGGACTTGCAAATGTTATTCCTTTGAAATGAGAAATCTAAACATTGCACTTGAAAGGACCAATGTAGAAAATGAGCCTTCAAAATCTCCAATCGGGGCAGTAATTGATAAAATGGCAAGGCTCACTGAGCTGAGAACGACGGGCAGCCAGGGCTCACAGGCTACCTCTGCACTCTGATGGGAGGACTGGGATGCCAGGACAAGATATGGCTCATGGGAAAATTTCTCTCAGCAATGAAATGAAGTTGGTAAGATACTATTCTACCTTTTTGAGTAAACAGATGGACTATGTTGTCTATATCCTTTTTCAGGAATGCAGTCTGCTATTATTACACGCCTACCTCTTTTCAGAAAATACATTAAAAATTCCAACTCTACCAGGCACTGAGCTAAGTGCTAGGGATACAATATACAGGCCCTGGCCTCAATAAGTTTATATTCTGGCAGCAGAGATGTTCTCTTCATGCCATGCCTGGTAATTGAGCAACTAGCAGGTTGACCTGCATATAGTAGGTATTCAATAAATAAATATATGAACGAAGAATAAATAATAAATACATGATCTATAATCCAAACTGCCTGACTTCTCTGATTCCCTGTAGAGACTTCTGCACTTAAAAGATCAATTTTCCATGGAAAAGGAAACACTTGGAGAGGGATTTTTTTCTCTACAAAATACGTCTTATTTAATCCTTACAATATGTATGAATATTTATACATCATCAGGCTGAAGCTCAGAGACTATTTTATCGCTCAAATTACAGATTAAATATCATGGGTTTGATTTTTTTTTTTTTTAGATAGGGTTTTGCTCTGTCACCCAGGCTGGAGTACAGTGGCAAAATCATAGCTTACTGTAGCCTCGACCTCTCAGGCTCAAGTGATCCTCCAGCCTCAGCCTCCCAAATAGCTGGGACTACAAGAGTGCACTACCACAGCTAGCTAATTTTTTAACCTTTTGTAGAGCTGAGGTCTTGTTATATTGCCCAGGCTATTCTTGAACTCCTCAGCTCAAGTGACCCTCCCACCTCGGCCTCCCAAAGCATTGGGGTTACAGGTGTGAACCACCATGCCTGACTGGGTTTGATTTGAACAGCAGAGGGATTGGAAGAGTGCCTAGTAGAACATAGTCATTGACCCACTACAGTTTATCTTTTCTCTGTTGCCTTCTCCCCAACCGTACCTTCTTCTTTGGGTCTCGAATGCCTTTAACTTTTCAAATTCTGCTCTCAGAAAAGGTAGAACTTGGCAGAAGCCCAGTGACTCTTACATTGCAAGGGTTAGTTTTCATTGTGGGGAAAAAAAAACCTGTGTAAAGTGAGGAAGATATTCTATCTTTTAGAATTTGGATGAGGGGCATTAGAAGACTCTTCTTAATATCCCTATAATCAGATCATGCAAACACTCCCTTTGGAGTGGACAAGGTCAGGTTGCTCTGAATAAACATTCATAATCACTTTATTCATTATTCTTTCAACAATTGAATGGTTAATATGACCTATAAAGTTCTTGGACAGAGATTACAATTCAGAGATAAAAGGTATATAGTAAATAAAACGGAAACAGGGAAGCTGGTAGGTAAGAGACGGGCATGGGATGGCCTTGGGGAGCATAGACACTCCCTGGGAGAACCACTGACCTCCAACATCTTGGAAGGACTGAGACTTGGGCTATACCTGAGTGTGGAATAGTATATGAAATTCCATACTCGACATTCCAAACGTGGAAACATATATTGAAAAACATTCTAAGGCTCTAAGTGGAAGTGTAAGTAAGAAGCTAGAAACCAAGAAAACACCAAGCCCATATACCCTTTTGTTCTCTCTGAAATCCAGACCAACTTCTCCTGAGGGCTACTTCTCTTCTTCATCACATGCTTTTGATTTTGGCCTATCTGCAAACTTCTTTGCTTGTTCTCCATTTCTAGAATACAAATATGATGACAGTAAGACTTGCTCAGTTCACCTTTTCACAGTGGATTAGCTATGTCAGTTACCTATTTTTTGGTCTAATCTATCATTCATGAATGGCTGCCCCAAGCTGGGCCTTGGGTAAGGCTGTTTTCTTTAGAAGGAATTTGGGACATTGCAGGCATGAAGACTGAAAATTTAGACCAACAATGAGTTGTCAGGATATAAAAAGAGCTAACATCTTTGAATATTTGCCATATACTACATACTAGTCTATACACCTTAAAATTTTTTTAGTGCTATACAAATTTAACTTTTATAAGAAGAGTAGGTAGCATTATTTTACCCATTTTATGTATGAGAAAACTGAGGCACAGAAACATTCAGTAACTTGCCCAAGTTGACTCACACAGAAAATGGCAGACTTGAGATCTGAACTTAAGCAGCCTGGCTCCCAAACCTATGCACACAGCAGTTACATTCTATTGTCTGGGTTTAAATTCTACTTTCTCCCTTACTATTAGGTATATGCATCTAGGCAAGTAACACAACCCCTTTAAACTCCAGTTTCTCCATCCATCCAGTGAAAATAATCCCTGCCTACATGTCATATATGATTTTTCTTAGAGTTAAGTAAGAATAGATTTGAACATTCTTTCTGAATTATGGAGCAAGGTATAAATATTTAAAACAAAATCATCAAAACAATTAGAATAATAAAAGTACAGAGAGGTTTTATTGAGTAAGTCACTTTCTAATAACCTTTTAAGAAATCATATTTCCCTCCAATGAAGTTCTCATTACAAAGTAGCTCTAGTAATCTTTTATACTTTAACATGACAATCTTTTTGTTTCCCTTTGAGGCTGATCAGATGACTGCTGTATCATCCAAGAAATGATAATATTGTTGAAAAAGGGAATAGTCCATGATCTACATCTATTTTTCTCTTTTTTCCTCCTCCTACCCATAATTATTTATGGGATAGATAAATTTGTAACATGCCTGAAAAGATTCAGAGGAAAGGTGTTACAGGCAGTTTAATAACAGCATGTTCTGTTATATTGTTTCTTTGCTTTGGATGTTCAACAACAAATTGCACAATGGAAATTTCTTCTAACTTGCTACTTATCTCTTTAGTTACATGTCTCTTTTATGTTGCCACATTCAGATTCACATAGCATACATCTAAATACAGACTTTAAAAAAGAAATTATTTCTTAATATTTTTCTCATCTACAGGCCTTCTCTTAACACAATTTTGTAAAAAAAAGTAGGAACACCAATATGTTTAAGAGGAAATATTTATTAATGGAGGCAGTTTTTCTCTGTCTAGGTTTCTCTACTGAAGTAGCAAGCACATTAAATGCCAAAACAGCATTGGCCCCAAGAACATATTAGCTTGCTATGGGATACTTGGAGCTCCATGGTAACAATTATTTGCAGAATTCACAAGATATGCTTTTGGAATTAAATGATGCCTATCTTTTTTAGGAGAAATGACATGCATAGATGAAGGAGAATAGGGTCAGATATAAACCAGACTATTATTTTTTAAAGAACAGACTTTATCCATAATTAATCCTTTTTTTTGTGAGTGTATTTATGTCCTTTCACTTTCCCTTCATATATTTCTCATCTTCTTAGACACTGAAAAAGGCTAGGCTTGTGTGCTTGCAGTCTGCTGGGGAATTGTGTATGCTTATGAGGCTGGGAAGATATTACAGTTCACCTCATAAAGTTGATTATGTCCTCAGAGTATGCATAAAAATGAAATTTCCTTTATTTGTTTTCCTTTATAGTAAGATTCTCAGATAAAGCACTTGTCTTCATTTTAATTAGGTTGGTGACCATATCCTCCTCCTGCCTTTTATATTGCTCTTCTTATGTCTTCATCTCTGGGGCAACAACCTGTATTCATAAACACAGAGATAGGAGTTTGGGCTAGTCACCAGCAGACATGGTACATACAGTAAGACATTTGTCCATTTTCCAGTCCCTGGTATAAATTATATATTACAGACATAGATTAAAATGGGTTCTTTTTAGTAGAGAGGGTTCAGGAAGATGTGAAATGAATAGTATCATTAATTCCTCGTGGTCTTAGAAGCAATGAATTCAATAACCTTGCCAAAATGACTGACCAATTATAGCTTTCCTTTCACCTCTTATTGGGGTCCTTTCAGAGACTTTTCCCATCTTGCTGTAAAAATTTAATCCACAGCTGAATCAGTTCATGAAACTGTATTTTAATTTCTATATGCCAAGACTGGGAACTGAATTTAGAATGAGTTACAGTGATTGCTGTCTGTTAGCGTAAACAAGTTATCTTCTCTATTGGCTGGAGAAATCAGCTAAAATTATACTTTCAGGGAGAATTCACTTGGGTAATGCTTTATTTTCAGTCTTTGAGAGTTCTTTATAAAAATGCAGATGCCCAAAAGCAGAGAACACTTGAAACCATTATTTTTTATAGGACTAATAGGAGCTAAAACAGTAAGTTATCCAGATGAAGATAATTTTTACTCTATTAGTGAACAGCTAGCTGAATGTGAAGCTCCAAGAGTAACAACAGGTTTCCAGTTCTGGAACAATGTGGAATAGATCTACTTTTCCTTATTTCTCCAGATAAGTACAGCTAAAACCCTTCAAACTTAAATATAAAACAAACATAAGAAGACTCTGAAAGATGAAGAGAAGCAGGCAGGCTGGGGATGCTGTAGGAACTGAGGAACATGTTGACATGGGTTTTCTTTTTTGCCTCATGTGTCCTGAGCTGGATGCTGGAGAAGCAGGTAACCCAAAAATGCGAATGTGAACACACAGAAAAAAAATCCCCAAAGAAAAAGTCTTGCTATCTCTAGCCAGAGGAATAGGAAAGGAACAGCTTAGCAAGACAGACAACTTTTAGTCAATGACCCCTTTACTTCAGTCAAACACTATGGGAGAAAACCATAATAAACCACTTCCACTTATGTCATCAAAAGTTGAATGAGGAGCCTAGACTGCCCATCTTGCCCAGTTGTAATGAGGCTCCCCTTCTTACCTCCATCCACAGAGGACTAATTGGGATCAGGATTTTAATCCCTGCATAGAGAAGACTTAATAAAGCACCTGAACTTTTACTCCCGTTTGGCAGTAGTGAGGCAGAGTCCCTTCTCCCACAGCCTGTGTGGTGTCAGAGAA
The DNA here is from genome assembly GCF_047675955.1 of Chlorocebus sabaeus. Lineage (NCBI taxonomy): Eukaryota > Metazoa > Chordata > Mammalia > Primates > Cercopithecidae > Chlorocebus > Chlorocebus sabaeus. The sequence goes on from NC_132915.1 coordinate 26,137,395, forward strand.
GGCCTGCTAAAACAGAAGATTTATGTAACATTCAGAATGTCATAACATGAGATATCTAGGACAGAACTGAAAAATCTCACATCATAAAAAGAAAAAGGAAAATCTTAACTTGAATGACAAAAGGCAATTGACAGCAACTTCAATATGACACAGATGTTGGAATTATCTGACTAGCGTTAAAAACAGCCATTGCAAAAATGCTTCATGAGCAATTATGAACATGCTTGAAACAAATGAAAAAATAAAAAGTTTCAGCAAATAAATAGATGATATAAACAAGAACCACATGAAAATTTTAGAACTCACAAAGACAATAGCCAAAAGAGAAAACTCACTGGATACACTCAATAGCAAAATTATTTTGTCAGACAAAATAATCAGTAAACTTAAAAATGGCAAGAAAATAAATTACCCAATGTGAACAACAGAGGTAAAAGAGACTGAAGTGAATGGACCCTCAGTGAATAACAAAGGATCTAACATTCATATGGTCCGAGTTCCAGAAAGAGAGGAGAAAGAGGGTGGAGATGAAAAAGTATTCAAGTAAATAATGGTAGAAAATCTCTTAAATCTGGCAAAAGGCATAAGTCTAAAAATTGAAGAAGCTGAATAAAATGGGGCAAAGTTTTCAGGCCAGGCGGAGTAACCTGAAAGGACTAGAAGCTTCCACCCCAGTCCAGCACGGATATGATTTGGCTGTGTCCTCACCCTAAATCTCATCTTGAATCCCCATATAATGCCCCCTTGTCAAGAGTGGGACCAGGTGGAGGTAATTGAGTCTTGGGGGCAGTTTCTTCCATTCTGTTCTTGTGAGAGTAAGTGAGTCTCATGAGATCTGATGGTTTTATAGGTATCTGTGACTTCCCCTGCTTGCACTCACTCCGTCTTCCTGCCCTGAGAAGAAGGTGCCTGCTTCTTCTTCGCCTTCTACCATGACTGTAAGTTTCTTGAGGCCTCCCTAGCCATGTTGAACTCTGAGTCAATTAAACCTCTTTCCTTTATAAATCCCCCAGTATTGGGCAATTGGTTATAGTAGTATGAAAACAGACTAATACAAGCACTCTGTTCCTAAAAGATACAGTAGCCTACTTCTCTGGTCTCAATCCCAGAGAAGTACACTACTATATTTCTCCCTAGCTTTGGAGCAGTAATGTAGGGGTTTTGCCCAGGGGCAAGGGCAAGCCATAAGAAGAGAGAGCTTAAGCACCTCCCCAAGTGAATTGACTTTATTTGGAACAGAGTATGAAAAAAAATGTAGACTGTGGTGGTAACTAAGAGAGTGCTGGTAGCTCTATGAGAGCAATGAACTGAACTGTAAAACAGAAGTTTATTAGAGAAAACCAGGGAAAGAGATAGCTGAGAACACTCCTGGAGTCAGAAAACCCCTCAAAGCCTGGCCTCAAAGATGACTGCAACAAAGGGACAAAGATTTAATCGAATCAAATTGTAGAGTAATTTATGCCCTGGGGCATTTGGTAAAATAATAGTGCAATCAAACAGCAATTAGTGGAGGCTAACAGCTGGGTATGATACTAATGGTACCAATGGATATCAACAGATTAACAGAGAGGTCAAGAGAAGAGACAAAAACAGCCCTGCTAGAAACCCTATCATCTCAGGCTGAATGTGCTTATGCCCCAAGGTGGCATCCTCTGAGGAATTGCATCAGAGACTGCACATTGTAGGGGAACAGATTTCATTAAGTAGTCCAGCCAAGTCACTGAAAAATTAGCCAAAATATGGACTTGATAGGGGTAGCTATGAAGTGGGAAAATAAGAAAATAACAGAATAATAGCGTAAGTAATAATAGTAAGAGAAATAATAGCTCGTAGAATGAATTGCTGTATTAACCAAGGCTGAAAAGAATTTAAGTAGCCCCCCCAGAAGTTAAAGTTAGAAGAGAACATTAACTGTCTGTCCCAAGAAATGTTAACCATATATATCCTCCACATATTTTGTAGGCTCTGTAAACTCCTGTTTCTTTCTTCCCTGCACAGCTGCAAGGTCACAAGACAGATAAGCATAAGCTGCAAACCAAGTTCTCACAGAGATGTAAGACATGTAGCAAAAGTGTCACAGCAGCCTTTTGTTCTCGCTTCTGTAAGTCTGCTCCACATAGTTCCCACCTCAAAATGCTTAAAAGGGACTCGTTTAATCTGTTCTGGGCTCAGCCTGTAGGACACATGTCCGCTGGGCCAGTGTACACCTTAAAATAAACACCCTTCTGCACTCTGTCTCTCTGCTTCCTTAAATCCCCCTTCAGTTGATATTAAAGTTGCTACAATATATTATCTAAAATAAGTAGTTTTCAGAAAAGCTTTATGAGACATGCAAACAAACAGGCAAGTGTGACTCATACACAGTAAAGAAAAGCAGGCAACAGAAACTACCTTTGATAGGTATCAGACTTAGTAGACAAATACTTCAAAACAGCTATGAGCATAGGAATATGCTCAAAGAACTAAAGAAATGAAAGGAAACCATGCTTAAAGAAGTAATAGTATAACAATGTCATTAAAAAGGGAATATTGATAAAGACAAATGATATGAAGAACTAAATGAAAATCCTGGAGTTCAATAATACACTAAATTAAATAAAAAACTCAGTAAAGAGGCTCAGTAGTAGATTTGAGCTGGTACAAGAAAAAAAGCAGAGAACTTGAAGATAGATTAATAGAAATTATACAATCTGAAGAAAAACAGAATAAAATAAAGAAAATAAGCAAATCCTCAAAGACATGTAGGAAATCATTAGCACACCAATATAGAGACACTAGGAGTACCAGAAGAACAAAAGTCAGAAAGAAGAGGAAAACATATGTGAAGAAATAATGACTAAAAAGTTTACAAATTTGATCTAAAAACTTTGTTCCACACATACTGAAAGTTAGATGGCCCAGAAACAGCATAGTAAAAATATTGAAAAGCAAAGAGAACATATTGAAAGCAACAAGAGAAAAATGACCATACACAACATGATTAACACCTGATTTCTCATCAGAAACAGTGAAGGCCAGAGACAGGGAGATAACATATGAAAGTGCTCCAAAACAAACAAACCCCAAAAAAACTCCCCCCCCAAAAAACAAACAAAAAAAACCCCCTCAAAACCAAGAAACTGCTGTTAACAAAGAAACTTAAGTCCAGAAAACTGTCTTTCAAAAATGAAGGTGAAATAAGAACATTCCCAGGTTAACAAAAACAGAGAGTTTGTTGCAAGCAGATGTTCCTTAAAAGAAATATTAAAGGCTGAAAGCAAATAAGCCCAGACAATAATTCAAATTCACATAATAAAAAGCATTCATAAAGGCAACAATGATAAATGGAGACTTCAATGCCTCACGTTAAATAATGAATAGAACAACTAGTAGAAGTTCAACAATGAAACAGAATCCTTGAACAGCATTATAAGCCAGCTAGATCTAATAGACATCTATAGCTCACTTTGTTCCAACATCAGCAGATACACTATTTTTTCAAGTACACATAGAACATTCTCCAGAAAAGACAATAGGAAAGACCATAGAACAAGACAATAAATGTGAAAGAATTCAAATAATACAAAGTCTTTTCTTTGACCACAATAAAATGAAATCAGAAACTAATAACAGAAAGACATGCTGGAACTTCACAAAATATTTGCACATTAAATAGCAAAGTCTTAAATTACCATGAAGTCAAAGAAAAAGTTATAAGTGAACTTAGAAAATACTTAGAGGTGGCCGGGTGCGGTGGCTCACGCCTGTAATCCCAGCTCTTTGGGAGGCTGAGGTGGGCGGATCAAGAGGTCAGGAGTTCGAGACAGCCTGATCAACATGGTGAAACCCCATCGCTACTAAAAATACAGAAAAAAAAAAAAGTAGCCAGGCGTGGTGGCACACGCCTGCAATCCCAGCTACTCAGGAGACTGAGGCAGGAGAATCGTGTGAATCTGGGAGGCGGAGGTTGCAGTGAGCTGAGGCTGCGCCACTGCACTCCAGCCTGGGTGACAGAGCGCTAGACTCCATCTCCAAAAAAAAAAAAATACTTAGAGATGAATAACACAATACAAAATTATGGGCTGAAAATAAAGCAATTTTCAGAAATTGCTAGAGAAAAAAATGATGGCTGTAAAACCCATATAAAAAAGAAATAACCAAATCAATAACCTAATATTTTACTTGAGACATTGGAACAGGAAAAGCGAAAGCAAAACCTAAAGCAAGAAGAAGGAAGCAAAGAATTACTATTAGAGAAGCAGTTAATGCAATAGAAAAAGAATGAAGAAAATGAATCAAAAGTTGTCTCTTGGAAGGATAAACAAAATTAGCAAACCTTTAGTTACGCTAACCAAGAAAAAAAAGAGAGAAGACTTGCATCATTAAAATCAGGAATGAAAGAAGGAATTTGCTATTGAGCTTACAGAAGTAAGAATTATAAGGGAATATTATGAATAACTACATTAAAAATTAGACAACTTAAATAAAAATTAACTCAGACAAAACTACTGAAATTAAGTCATGAAGAAACAGAACATATGAATATAGCTATAACAGGTAAAGCACTTAATAATTTAAAAACTTCCTTCAAAGAAAAATCCAGACTTAGATGGCTTCACTGGTGAATTCTACCATACATTTAAAGAAGCATTAATATTAGTTCTTTAGAAACTCTTTAAAAAAATAGAAGAGGAGATAACACTTCCTAACTCATTCTGTGAGGCCGATATTACTCGGATGCCAAAACCAAATATAGATATCAGGAGGACAGAAAACTACAAATTAATATCTTTTATGAATATGGGTGTAATATGGGTGTAAAAATCCTCAACAAAATACTAGCAGGACCTGGTGCAATGGCTCACGCCTGTAATCCCGGCACTTTGGGAGGTCGAGGTGGGCGGATCACAAGGTCAGGAGATCGAGACCATCCTGGCTAACATGGTGGAACCTCGTCTCTACTAAAAATACAAAAAAATTAGCCGGGCACAGTGACAGGCGCCTGTAGTCTCAGCTACCCTGAAGGCTGAGGCGGGAGGATGGCGTGAACCTGAGAGATGGAGCTTGCAGTGAGCTGAGATCGCGCCACTGCACTCCAGCCTGGGTGACAGAGCGAGACTCTGTCTCAAAAAAAAAAAAACAAAAAACAAAAACAAAACAAAACAAAAAAAACTAGCAGCCTGAAACCAGAAGTCATATAAAAAAGGATAATAAACCATGCCCTATTGGGATTCATGCCAGGGATGCAAAGTTGGTTCAGTATTTGAAAATTAATGTAATACACCATATGTGATGGTTAATACTGAGTGTCAAATTGATTGGATTGAAGGATACCAAGTATTGATCCTGGGTGTGTCTGAGAGGGTGTTGCCAAGAGAGATTAACATTTGAGTCAGTGAGCTGGGGAAGGCAGCTCCACCTTTAATCTGGTGGGCACAGTTTAATCAGATGCCAGCGAATATAAAGCAGGCAGAAAAACATGAAAGGGAGAGACTGGCCTAACTTCCCAGTCTACATCTTTCTCCCATGCTAGATGCCTCCTGCCCTCGAACATTATACTCCAAGTTCTTCAGTTTTGGGACTGGGACTGGCTCTCCTTGCTCTTGAGCTTGCAGACAGTCTATTGTGGAACCTTGTGATTGTGTAAGTTAATACTTAACAAACTCCCCATTATCTATCTATCTATCTATCTATCTATCTATCTATCTATCTATCTATCTGTCTGTCTGTCTATCTATCCATCCTTCCTTTCATCCATCCATCCTATTAGATCTGTCCCTCTAGACAACCCTAATACACCATACAATAGGGTAAAGTTTAAAAACCACACACTCATCTCGATAGATGCAGAAAAAGCATTTGACAAAATACAACACCCTCTTGTGATTAAAAATGCTTAACAAACTAGTAATAGATGAAGAATTCTCAATCCAATAAAGGATATTTATAAAAATTTCACAACTAGTATCATACTTAATGCTGAAAGACTATATCCCCTTAAGATCAGGAAAAATACAGGAATGTCTACTCACAACTTTCATTGTATATTGTACTGGAGGTTCTAACCAGGGCAATTAGACAAAAAAATGAAATAAAAGTAATCCAGATTGAAAAGAATGCAGTAAACTATCCCTATTTGCAGATAACATGATCTTGTATTGGAGAAATCTAAGGAATCCAATAAAAAAAATTGGAAATAGTAAATACATTTAGCAGGGCTATAGGCTACAAAATCAATATACAAAAAGCAACTGTATTTGTGTACACTAGCAATGAACAACCTAAAATTGAAATTAAGAAAATAATTTCACTTAAAGAATTATAAAAGAGAATACAATTTAGCCAAGGACGTTAAAAACTTGTACAATAAAAATATAAAACATTTTGAAAGAAATTAAGGAAGATATAAATAAAATAGAAAGAAATCTCACCTTCATGGATTGGTAGTCTCAAATTGTTAGGATGAAATTTTTCTTCAAATTGTTCTGCATACGTGATGCAATTGCTGTTAAAATCCCAATGACTTTTCTTCTCCCCACCAAGAAAGCCTGAGTAGCCAAAACGATTTTGAAAAAGAATAAAGTTGGAGGGCTCATGTTTTCTGACTCTAAACCTCATTACAAAATGACAGTAATCAAGTCTGATAGTAGCATGGAATAGATAGAACACTTGCAATTGATTGATTTTTGAAAAGATTACCAAGAAAATTTAGTGGAGGGAAGAATAGTCATTTCAACAAATGATGCTGGGACAACTGTATATTCACATGCAAAGTAATGAAGTTGGACCCCTTGTCACACTCTACACAGAATGAACTAAAAATGCATCATCAACTGAAATGTAAAATCAAAATCAATAAAACTCTTAGATGAAAACATAGGGGCAATCATCATGACCTTGGATTAGGCAATCTGTTTTTAGATATGACACAAAAAAATACAAGCAAACAAATAAAAATATGTAAGTTGGACTTTATGCTTCAACTTTGTGCTTCAAAGAGTATCATCAAAAAATTGAAAAGATGGTCCATACAATTTGAGAAAATATTTATAAATCATATATCTGATAAGAGAACTGTATCTAACATTTATAAAGAACATTTTTATAATTATATATTATAAAAAGACATAAAATCAATTAAAGTAGGCAAAGGATCTGAATAGACATTTCTCTGAGGAAGATATACAAATGGCCAAAAACCACGTGTAGAGATGCTCAACAGCATTACTCATCAAAGAAGTGCAATTTAAAACCACAATGAAATATTACTTTACTCTCACTAGGATGGCTATGATAAAAAGGATGTAATAAAAAGTTTTGATGGAGATGTAGCAAAATTGGAGTTTTCATAAATTGCTGGTGGTAATGTAAAAATGGCACAGGTGCTTTTCAAAACTGTCTGCCATTTCCCCAGAGTGTTAAACATAGACTTAATATATGACCCAGAAATAATTCTTCTAGGTGGCATATCAAGGACAATGAAAACACACATGCATGTACAAATTTGCATGCAGATGTTCATAGCAGCCTTATTCAGAATAATCCCCCAAATGGTACCAAACCAAATGTTCATCAACTGTTGAATAGATAAATAATATGTAGTATATCTACACAATGGAATATTATTTGACAATAAGAAGAAATAAGATATTGATATATGATGCAATATGGATGAACATTGAAACTATTATGCTAAGTGAAAGGATCCAGGTATAAAAGATCACCTATTACATAATTTTATTTATATAAAATGTCCAGAAAAGACAAATCTATAGAGATAGAAAGTAGATCAGTGTTTGCCAGGCCTGGGAGGGGGGAAGCAGGATGGAGAAGTGACAGCTAATGGGTGTTGGTATTCTAAAATTGATTATGGTGATGGTTGCACAAGTCTGTGAATATACTAAAAATCATTGATTGTAGACTTTAAATTGGTGAGTTTTCATAGTATGTGAATTATATCTCAATATCCTGTTATTAATTAATTGAGATATTACTAATATCTCAATAAAGCTGTTAAACAAAAAAAAAAAAACACAGTTGAGTGAATCCCTAAACAGGATAAATCCAAAGAAATTTGTGTCGTAATTAAACTTCAGAAAACTACAGAAAAAACCTTAAAACAGTGAGAGGAAAAAAACAACACCCTTCAAAAGACAATTCAGATGGCATTAGATTTATCATCAGAATCATGGAAGCCAGAGGAGAGGCACGACAGTCTTCAAGCGCTGAAAGCAAAGAAACTTCCCCCGCAAACTCTATTTCCTGAACACTTTTCTGTTTTGAGTGAGGTAGAAATGAAGACATCACAAAACAAAGGAAAAATTTTAAAATTTTCACTAGCAGAACTATCCTAAAAAAAAAAAAAATGTCAAAGAAAGTCTTTGAAAGAGAAGGGGTATCTTGGAACATTAGAAAGGAAGAACAAATAGTAGGAAAAGCCAAAACATGGATGAATACAGTAAACTTTCTTTTTCCTCATGAGTTTTCCAAATTATGTTTGATGGCCTAAGCAAATGTTTCTTAAAGGAAGTATTTAAGACAATTATATTACAAATGGAGGATCATAAATGGACTTACAAGGAGGTAATTTTTCAGTCTGGTAAAGTATCAACACCAGTAGATCTTTGCGGTGCTGGAATAGTTCTGTATCCTGATTTTCATGGTGGTTACAGGAATTGACACGTTAGTGAAATGGCATAGAATGTTACACATACACGTTTCAATGCACATTTCCTGACTTTGATATTATACTATAGTTACAGAGATGTAACTCTTGGGGTAAACGGGGTGAAGGGTACGTGGGACCATTCTGTACTGTTTGCAACTTCCTATAAATCTACAATGACTTAAAAATAAATTTTTAAAAAGGGAAAGATGACTCAATGACTAGACAAACACCTAGGGCACAAGTGCATGTGTCCATGTGTATATGTCTGGGTGGAGTGAGAGAGGTAGAGGGAGAGAGAGCAAGAGAGGTGTAAGGTGTATATGTGTTGAATAGAAACATGCTGAATTGGAGACTGGGCAGATATAAAATGCAAATTTAATCTCTTCATCAGCCTAGCTTATGGTAGTTTTCATATTTTGCATGTAGGGTATTATTTTTCCACAACAAATTTCTCTTATTTTTTTATCCCATCATCTTCTGAGAACTCCTGCAATCTAATTTCTGAAGCCATAATTGTAACATAAATCAAAATAATTATTTTGGATCCTGTTCTGTTTTGAGGATGGCACATTTGTCCATCCTCCCCCAAAGTTAGAACGCATACTCCAGTCTTGTGGCTTTGTTTCCTACTCAAGTGTGTCTTTGGTGTTTACTTGCATTCTTCATGGTTTTATCCATAAAAAAGCAGACTTTAAAAAGGAAGCATGCATTTGCTAAGTACAATCTGTGTGCAAAGTAGAGTTAATTTGGAGATTAGAAGACTAAATAGGATAGTTGAGAAAATAAATGGATAATAAACATTGTGTCATATATTTTTAAGCTTTATTTGCAGCAACTTTAAACAGTTAGAAGAGATTAAACTAGAAATATATAGTACAATAACCTTACCAAACAGAGAAGCTAATTATAGTTAACTCAGACGGTGGGATCTCTTGCTGACAAAAAAGAAAAATAAAAGCAGTGATTAGGATAGTGGGAAGAGTTGAAATGAAAAACAAATCCGCTTATAAATAACCATTCCCTCCCTCACAAAAAAGTTGACAAAAATTGAAGTTAATCTTTATTTCCCTAGAAGAAGGCAGGATATATGAGAAACATAATAACTTGTAAAGTTCATTCTATTCAATAATTATCTACCTGTTACAATGAATGATAAATGCTTCCTAGAGTTCTGCATCTTCCAGCAATGTGGCAGATTGATACATCTGAGAGGGAGAAAGCAGGCGTGAAGATTAAAAAATAGTAAGTGTCATGGATTTGCATTGCATTTCTTTTAATAAATAGAAGAAACTTGGATGTAGAGGGTGAACTGAACCTCATAACCAGATTAAATGGTTTATCAAGAAGTCCAGGAGTATATATAGGAGAGAAGTGCCTAAAGCATGTTCCCGACCCCAAAAAGATGAGTTTGAAAGGAGCTCCAACATTTTACATTTTCATTTGTCAAGGACAAGCCAACAATGTTAAAGTTCAACTTGATCTTGGAATTTAACCTAGCTAGCATATAAGCAATAGTTGTACTTTGCCTTCACCTAAAAGAATATAATGATGTGTTTTAGGATTATCAGGCACATAAAGTAGTACAATTTAGGGGTCTTGACATTTGCTAGAGACATAAAGAACCAGGTCCAATTATCCTGAATATTCTTCCTTCCCTTCTATTTCAATATCAGAATGTTGAAAAAATCCAGCTAACGTAAATTTTAAAATGAAGTCAAAAATAAATGATGGACCCCACCACATTAGCTTGACTATGGTGGAGGCAAGGAAATTGTGGGTTGAGGTATAATAAGAGCTTTCAGTTATTTTAAAAAATAATCATTGGTGTGTAGAGCTACCACCTCCCCACCAACTGCTTCCATGACTCACTGCCCATTCCCCATCAGCCCTAGGGAGCAGAAACGGGGGAGGCTGGGTGATAGACCTTATGTAGTGTTCAGTTGTTAGCTGAAAAGTTTGGCTAGAAATCTGGCTGGTGGGAAGTGTTTCCTGTAGCGCTAAAATTCTTGATGACATCATGTTAGGTTCAGCCAAAACCAAACCAAACAGTGTTACCATATTTTGCAAGTAGTAGAAACTTCTGCAAATAAATGCATCATCCTTGTCATTCATAATCATCAGCACCATCACCCCCATCATACTGGAGATTGAAATCAAGAACTGGGTGGCTTTTCTCCATTAAAGACCAAATAAATAAACAGCCTTTGCCACAGAGCAGTTTAAATATATATAATTTTATCTATTAATATTATTTGCCTCTGAGTTCTTACAAGGCTATTGAGAGAATCTAAAATTGATTTAATAAGTAAAAAGGGAAACACTATATTTGTGTCAAACATCTATATTATTTTAAAATATGCATTTGTCACATTTATTTCCAGTTTGTTCATAGTGACAAATGCCTATTTTATCACTATCAGTGATGGCATTTTTGAGTGCCTTGAGTAGCTCAGATTTTGAGGTACAAAAAGATTAACTATGATTTTTCCATGCTTCCCTTTAAAAGGTAATCCATATTAAAACAAAACAAACGTAAGTACTATATATTGATAAATTAAGAATAGGGATTTTAAAAGCTACTTTTAATAAGATAACCTTATTTCTGAAAGGAATAATAAATTCCGTTTTCACTTTCGGGTGTAGCAGCATGCCTCACAGATTGAACTTGTTCAATGAGTTATTTTGCTATCATTGAGGCTAGTTATGTTGAAAAGAATGAAACATCATAGTTTCACAAAACATAGATTGAATTGTTTAGAAACTTTTTCTTTTGAAATAATTACAGATTCTCAGTAGGTTTCCAAGAAGTGTGCAGGGAAGTCCTTTGCACTTTCTCCAAGCTTCCTCATTGTTAACATCTTGTACAGCTATAGTATAGCATGAAAACCAAGAAATTGCATCAGAACCATCAATAGCATTTATTCAGATTTCACCAGTTATACATGCAACTCATGAGTGTATATGTAGGGTGTGTGTTTATAGCTCTGTGCAAGTTTATTACACATGTTCCTTGCCACACTCAAGATAGTCAACGGTTCTATCAACATGAGACTTGGGGCTTGAATCCCAGCTCTGCCAGTTACTTGATGTATGACCAAGGACATCTTTCTTCTTGTGCCTCCACTTCCTCTTCTGTGATATGGTGATAATAGTTACACCTACAGCACAGTGTTGTTGTGAAGCTTAAATAAGCTAATAGAAGTGACACATAGAACAGTGCCGGGCACATAATAACTGCTCTGTAAGCGTTAGCTGTCATAATTATCTTTATTTAATATTTTTATATGGTATAGTCGTTAAAGGGTTAAGAGTAATTCCTAATCCATAGTAAATCTCAAAAATATCAGTTATTATTTGTTACATGTTTCACTGTTAGGAGGTGTCTCCTCTGGCTAGAAGAATATATTTAAAAACAAAGTTTTCACTTGGACAAGGTTATCTTTATTGGAGGAAGTCACTGAAGTTATTGTTTTGTTCTGTCATTTAGTTTATGTGAAGCTTCTTTCGTGTTTAGTGTGGCATAAACCCATCCTTTGTAGGCAAAGATACTAAAGTGAAATCATTGCTAAACAAAATGAGTTCACTCAGAAACCTCTGTTTGAAAAATAAGAATGTATCATGGAATACTATAATTTAAGAGTTTGCATAATGATTAGCCAAGATAACCATTCCCCAAAGAGTGAGGTCTAAGTATTAAAAACCAGAAGTAGGTAAATAAATAACCTTGGAGACACAGACATTTGTCTTTTAATGATATCACTGTGATTCCATTCCATCGTCCTCTTCCCGGAAGCAGAAAGCTGCAGGTCCTAGTGGGTAGAGCTTGGGTCCTTCCAGTGAGGAATTAGGGCACTTTTTTTTCATCTTCATGTATGTATGTGAAAGGCAACCCTCAGGGCTTGTATGTTTTAACCTGTGAGGAAAAGAAAGAGGCAAACAATGACAAGGGGAGTGAGTGATTTTGCCAGATCATTTATTGACATTTCCTAATGTACAACGTTGTGACCCCTCGTTTGTGCTAGAGTTATTCTTGGTCAAATTTCCTTCTCCTCAAAGTTAAACAAATAGGAGTTCTAAATTCTTTCTTTTCATGGAACCTCAAAACATATGTTATTTAAAGCTCCTATCTAAATCTTCCAGCACTGTTGAAATCATGTGTCAAACTTTTAATGATTTTTCTGTCTGCCAAACTTTATGTTATAGCTCTTTGATGGTTTGGATTTCTGTGGTTTTCTAAAAATGTCTAACTCCTTTTCATTTGTTATTAATGGTGTGTGTGTGTGTGTGTGTGTGTGTGTGTGTGTACACGCATGCCTGCGCTTGGTATAGCTCCAGTCAGTATTATTGCCTTCACTTTCTTTTTTGCAGCTACAATGTTGTGATACAACCAACATCATCACAAAACTCTTTTATAGAAGCAGTGTGCAAAAAGCAATTTTGTGACCATCAAGCCATTGTGGTTTCTATTGTATTATGACTTATTAATGTAGAAAAATACGTTTTAGATCTTACATTTTCTGATTCTATAATTTTTTTTAGGCCGCAAATAAAAAGCAAACACATTTTTCTTGCTAAGAAAAAAGAAATCTTTTTAAGGGGAGAGGAGTTTGTTTTTGGAGCGGAGAAAAATAATTCCAGTGAGTTGATTAAGAGTCAGTTCCAAACAAATTAAAAAAAAAACACTACATATAAAACCTTGAAAATAGTATACTTATAATAATTATTATAAAATAGGAAATGACAGGTATAATTGAACCACCTTTTACCTCTAGGCATGGCACTGTATGCTTTATAATTGCCACAACGCTTCTGCTGGATAGAGGTTATGTTCTGCCCATATTACAGCATGCTGCACACCAAGGACACTGTGGCTTAAAGTTATTTACCCCAAATTACATAGCTAGTGATATGGCTTGGCTGTGTCCCCGCCCAAATCTCATCTTGAACTGTCGTTCCCATAATCCCCACATGTCGTGAGAGAAATCCAGTGGGAGGTAATTTAATAAGGGGGCAGTTACCCTGATGCTATTCTAGTGATAGTGAGTTCTCATGAGATCCAATGGTTTTATGAAGGAGTTTCTTCCCTTTTGCTTGGCACTTCTCCTTGCTGCCACCATGTGAAGAGGGATGTGTTTGCTTCCCCTTCTGCCATAATTGTAAGTTTCCAGAGGCCTCCCTAGCCATTATTAACTGTGAGTTAATTAAACCTCTTTCCTTTATAAATTACCCAGTCTTGGGTATGTGTTTATTAGCAGTATGAGAATTGACTAATAGAGCTAGTAAGAGTAGGAGTTTGAATCCAGATTTGTCTGACCTCCAAATTATGTTCTTTACACTTAATCATTTTTCCCCAGCATAGATATAGCATTTCCTTTTATTTTCAAAGACAAGATGAATGTAAAGGTCAAACCGTTTGTGGTCTCTCTTGAGTGCAAGATTTAACCACCAGTAAAGCATGTCCTTCTTGAAAACAATATGATAGTCAAGGTAAAGATCATAAAGAAAACTTTTTTCATTTCCAGTAAGAAAGCTAGTCAAGAAAAACTTCATCACCTTCAGTACCAAATCACTTAGGGCTATTATTATGGTAGGAGAATTTTCCCTGAAAACTTCCTGAATTTAAGGGAAGATTGTAAATATATCATTGTCAATGGGAATTGTCATAATATTTTATTTTTTTTAAAAGATAAAACTACCCTCCATTATCTTTTGCAGCTAGAAGAAAAAACTTTATGATTCCAGGCATTTTATCTAGGAGAGAAGTAACGAGTACCATATGGCATGTCTGTTGTGAAAAGTGGTGTAGCATTTTATCATTCAGAAAATAGCATTGGCTATTAAATCAGAATTCATGTCATTGAATCACGGAGCCAGTCATACTAAGAAAAGAGGTTGACAGCCTCCTCCAATTCATCAACATGTGTGACCCTCAAGTTACTACCCTCACCAAAGATAGCAAATTCTGGAGCATTCCTAAGTGTGGCAGTCCAGACAGAGAGGTACTCAAAGCAGAACTGAAAGGTTTTATGGCTTCTCAGGCTGGTTCAGAGAAGGATCCAAGGTGACTGCTCTATTCTGGTAAAACCTAGAATATATCTGAAAAGTCAGGAATTCTCAGGGTTTCCTTGGCTCTGGCTTCCCTAATGGTTGTTTTAGTCTGACCTCAAATCTCACAATTTGTCTTGAAACATGATTTGTCTTTAAGAGATGAGAAGTGAATTGAAAAGGGATGAGGTATGGTGTCCAAAATATCAGCCTCAATAAAACATTCCATTCATTGCCCACCTTTGAGGTTGGAACACACACACTCACACACACACATACTCTGTGATTCTTTCCAAGAGCAAAGAATGTTTCTCTTTTTTAGTAAGATCACTGTTCTTGTTTTTAGAGTTTTACATAAAGGTTCAGTTGTAAACTCCTATAGCTAGGAGACATCCTAGAGTACAGGGAATTAAATATATCTGGAAAATCTTACGGGAAATAGTGAAGGAAATGATTGGTTTTTTAAAAGGAAATTTTATAATTTTTTAAAAGAAAGCCGAAGACTCTAGTTGGGGTGCTACATAGAAATATTACAAATGGAAAAGAAGTTCTTCCCACTTTTTTCCTCTCTCTCTGACACAAAAAACCATAGATTTAATAAACTAAAATAGAAAAGAATAGACAAGGAGGCTTAAATAATTTTCTTTTTTCCTCCAAGTTAATAAATATTGTGCCTGAGTTATATTTTCATTAAGTCACTGAAAAATGCACCATCACATTTAAAACAAGTCCTTTGTAAACAAGGGTAGTCTCAAAGGTGCCTCTACCCTTAGAAATAATCATTTACTCTGTCAAATAAATAAGAAATTGATGGAGGACAGATGCTACTGAAAAAGGATAAGTAAATATTTGATAGCTAGTTTGACAAATACAATTGAATAGCCCTTTATGTACCTACCTTTTTTTTTTTTTTTTTTTTTTTTTACAAAAATAAGCAGATGCATAAAGTAAGTATTTAGAGTATTCAGAATTGTAGAATTATTTGATTTCAAAATGGTGAATGAGATCAAATGATGGTATACCTGAAAAGGAAGAAAACAGGAGTACAAAGTTAGGGTCAGATTCTATGACTCTTCCATAAAACATTCACTGAGCCAAACATTTGGATGCCTAATCAAGTCATTTATGAATTCTGTTGACATTTAGGAAGAATTTAGAATGCTTTAAGGTTAAAACTTAGATGTAGGCCCTTGTGCCTCAAATAAAATAGAATAATAAAATAGGTAAACTTTCTTATGTTTTTAGAGGATGGTGGCATGGAGATAAAGCTTCTTAGGAGATGAAGAAAAAGGCAATACTTGTTGTGGGGACACTTGATTTAATGTGAAAACAAAAACAAAAACAAAACAGTGTAGAAAAGCCCCTTTGTTCTTCTGGGCCTCCTTGCAATTTCCGTCTTAGCAACAGTGTAAGCCTCTATGATGAGTCTTTTACTTCTGGCACACTGGCTGAATTCCATACAGCCAACTGGGTACAAGAATGAGAGTCAAAAGGCAAAAGGCCACAATTGCTGCCCCTGTTCCACATGACATTGTGCAAAGCCAGGGATTACCTCGTAGGATGTGGGCAAAGACTTCCTCCGTTGTTCACAATGGAATCATCTCACAAACAAATCACTTACAGCAGTTTCTTTAGCCTGGGGTCTTGCATCTCCTAAAATTGTATGTACACACCTGGGACTGTGTACAGCAATGCTTTCCTTTTGGGGGCAGGGCCCAGAGCTTCCCAAAGACTTACAGTCTCTTGACTGTTCCCCACGACCACTGCCATACTTAAAAATCTACTTGTAATGTTTATTTGTTGTTTTTTGAAGTCAATCACAATGATTCAGGTAGTGTTTTATGATTATGTATACATTTAGAGCTATGTTATCCAATATGGTAGCCACTGGCCGTCTGTGGTTACTGAGTACTTGACAAATGGCTAATCTGAATCAAATTATGCTGTATATGCAAAATACATAGCAATTTCAAAGATAGCACAAAAATGGTAAAATATCTTATTATGTGGATTTTTATGTGGATTACATATTGGAATGATCATTTTGGTTATATTAAGTTCAATATAATATTAAAATTAATTTCACCTGTGAATACTAGAAACAATATTACAGGTGATTTTTGAATTATATTTCTACTAGCTAGTGCTGGCCTACAATGTACAATTCTACATATTACACAGATTTAAAAAAACTAAATTTTTCAATAAGGCACCTATCCTTAGAGGGAAGGGAAGAGAACAAAAATGGGCCCAGCACTGAGAAAAATGTTCCATCCATATTTTCTCACTACATTCTCACAACTCCCCTGTGAGGAAGTTAATATTGGCTAAGAGAATTACCTGATAAAATGGAAAATCTCACAATCATTTCCTTTGACTTTAATTCCTAAATCAACAATGGCAGTCCATTATTTTAACAGTAGCAATTTCTTATGCCTATAATCCCAGCACTTTTGGAGGCTGAGGCAGGAAGATCACTTGAACCTAGGAGTTTGAGACCAGCCTGGGCAACATGGTGAGGCCCCCCTATCTCCACAAAAACAAACAAACAAACAAACAAACAAACAAATAAATAATTGAGACAGGTGTGGTGGTACACACCTGTGGTTCCAGCCACTTGTGAGGCTGAGGTGGGAGGATAGCTTGAACCCAGGAGTTTGAGGCTGCAGTGAGCCATGTTCATACCACTGCATTCCAGTCTGGGTGACAGTGTGAGACCCTGTCTCAAAAATAAATAGATGAATAAATAAATAAATAGAAATGAAAAACCCCATTAAACTAAATTAGTATAAAATTAGTAATTAGTAATAGCTTAATATATAAATGGGTAATTAGTAATAAAATTAGAATAGACTTATTCTAGTTTAATGTAACATACTAATAGTAGTATACTACTAATTATGTCATATTAGTAGTATAATGCTAAACATGATTGAATATGCTAAAAATGGAGTGCAGTGGTTATATTCCTAGGCTCAAGAGTCAGACACACCTGAATTGAAATCCAGACTCCATCAATGACTACTAGTGTGATCTGGGAGAGTTGCTTAGGCTCTCTAAAGTCCAGTTTCTTAATTTTCAGTATGGATGAGAGCATACATTGAGATAAATATGCATTTAGTAGTGGACTTAGTTACATCAGAAATATTCAGTAACTATTAGTTGTTTATTATTATTCTTGCTGTCATTATTATGAGGTCAGACAGGCTGGAGGTTGAATTTCAATGCTGCAACTTAAAAGTTGAATTGTTTAGGCATATTGCTGCCCTGTGTGCCTCTGTTTTTCTTATCTGCAAAATGACAATAATTTTCATTTCCAAGAGTTCTTGAAAAGACTAGTGATCTCATTCAAAACACTCAGCAAAGTGCTTTTCATAGAAGAAACAGTCTATGTCAGGCAGTTATTATTGTTACCTAGATACAGTGACATAGTGGGAGAGTGCATGGGCTCTGGAGTCAGACTTTCTGGGTTCAAGTCTTGGTTCTGCTGCTTTCTAGCTATATAAACTTCAGCCATTTTATTTAGCCTTTTTTATTGCCTCAGTTTCCTCAGTGGTGAAATGGAGTTATTGTGAGAACTAAACAAATTCATTCAATGTAGTGAGATGGTGTCTGGCACATAGTAAATGCTTAATAAATGTTAGCACTTTTAATAGCATTGTTGTTAGTTTTTCATTTTTCATATTTTATTCTTGCTTTCATGCTTTTAGTGGTTTCTTTCTCTTTTGAATTCTTTTCAACATATCTTATGTACTTCCAGGGCACTCATGAATCATATATGAAGAAATTGATGACATTTGGAACCAAAATAAATGCCAGGATTTTGATCACTGTGTTTATTTGATATCATAACAGATGCAATTTACAAAGGGTGTGGTTATAACAGACACATGGAGTTTTCAAGTTACCTATCATGTTCAAGTTAAGTTTCATCACAGACATAGTCAGGATGAATATTCTTCAAAATTTCAGAAATTCGTAACATTTGAAATCCAGCTGACCACGGCATATTACTATTGCAGAGCTGGCTGCAAACTCTCACCCAGATTGCAAAGTTGTTCACATAGGTAAACAGCTCATAGCATCCTCAGAATCTTTATCAATGGGTGTGATGGAAGTAATGACTAGAACTATGCCATATGTGCTTGTTGTGGAGATCTGGTTGAAAAACACTGGTAAAAAATAAGAAGTGAAGCTAACTCATCAATCAACAAATACTGAAGGATCACTTTGGCAGGTAACTTAAAAATTGCTTTATCATTCCCCTTTAGATAAAAGAAGTATTTATCTATAAAGCTTTCTTGAAAAAACAGGAGTTTAAAGGATTATGACTTTTCCATTTGCCTTTCTCATTTTAGATACGCTTTTATTTTAACAAACTTGGCATCACCTTTCATCTTGTTGCACACTGAATACCCTGATGAGTTTTTTAAATTTTTAAATTTTTATTTATTTATTTATTTTTTGAGATGGAGTCTTGCTCTGTCGCCCAGGTTAGAGTGCAGTGGCATGATCGTGGCTCACTGCAAGCTCCGCCTCCTGTGTTCACGCCATTCTCCTGCCTCAGCCTCCTGAGCAACTGGGACTGCAGGCGCCCACCACCATGCCCAGCTAATTGTTTTTGTATTTTTTAGTAGAAACGGGGTTTCACTGTGTTAGCCAGGATGGTCTCGATCTCCTGACCTCGTGATCCGCCTGCCTCGGCCTCCCAAAGTGCTGGGATTATAGGCGTGATCCACCGCGACAGACCCCTGATGAGTTTTGTTTCCGTGTCACCAACCTGGACATAAAATGCTGCTAACCTTTTTTATTATTATTATAGCATAGAGCATATACATTTCAGCCAATGAGATGACATTCTCCACTGAATAACTGGAAGAACTCTGTATAATCTGGTACAATGTATTTACTGTAAAGCCTAGTTTAATATAAACCATTTGTTAATACCAAGTTTCATAGTAAGTACTGGAAGCTCTACGGAATGACCCAAGACTCCATTCACCAGGCAAAGACAATTTCAACGAAATACATTGTGTTCATGATAATAGCTTGTCTCAGTTTTAGCATATTGTTGATTTTGTTTCTTTTGTGGAAGTCAAAGGATATATGTGAAGCATTTGGGAATTTTAGTTAGTTAGTTGAGCCTCTGCTTCCAGACTCTATTCAGGTTCCAATAATGATTTTGTTTGAGTTGGAGGAAATGAATTTTGATAGTACATCAGAAATGAAAAAGTAACTAAGCCTCTACTTTTTGTTTAACTAATTGCTTTCACTTCATTCACTTTTGTACTTTGGAGGGGGAGAATGTAGACATTTGTTCTGTTTTGAACAGTGAAAAATATTGAACACTGTTTTGTTTAATATGCTCAGATTCAATGGCATATAAATAGTTCTTTTTAGTGTGAATAGAAACTGTGATTAAGAAATATGTGAGTTTTGTATGATAACTTCCCTGTTCCCTTTTCATTCTGTTTTGCAGTGGATCAAATGACATTCCTGTTTGTCTTTCTGAACGAAATAGTTATGCAAATGGGCAGTTTAAAATTTTAGTTTTATAAGACCATTTAATGCACTTACCTTCAGGAAACAAAACTAAGTACTGAACCTAACTGTTGAAGACATCACTGAATATGTTCCCTGATCTGTGTGATGCTTTGAGAAATTCATAATTCCTTAAAAATAAACAGGAAGAAAAAGTAATGACTTCTGCTATGCTCCTAAGACTGTGTTATTTTTTCCAAGATGACCTTTCATGTTTTTCTGCAGTTTGTAGTATAAAATTGAAATAATTGAGCTTTAGCACAGATGATCGCCTCATGTTCTAATGCTGTAACTCGAGGGCAAAAAGGAAACAATAGTTTAACTTTAGAAATTCCCAGGCTCTGGGCTCTGCACCCCTCCTTGCCGCATTTGTGTTGTGCATCCTTCTCTATCAATCTCCTAGAGTTCTTGCATCACACCTAAAAACTCCAGGCCTCGGAGAAGTGGTAATGAGTGATAAAACTTAAAATATTACTCATCGCAGGAGTGGCATTTTTTTTAAGAAGCAAAAGTGATGAATTGTAGAATTAGAAGTTCTGGTGTCTATGATGCCGGAAAAGCAGTTTGAGGAAAAATTTGGCCCTTTTAGGGAGGTAGCATCCAATTCATTTGATTGTTAACAAGATCAGTTCCTCATGGGGATAGTTGAATCTTCTACTGGTTCAAAAGTTGGTTATGCTTAAACATCTTATTTTAACTTAAAACAGGTTATATGTATTCATTTCTTGATCTAAGGATAAAGTCTTTTCTTTGAGAATGTTACTAGCAATTGAACTTCTGGTTTAACTCTTTGCATAAATCATATCCATCATGGAGGATCTACAGTTTCCTTTTCATTTTAAATAGAGAGATATCTTAATGACAGCTGCAGAGGAATCTGAGGGAAGCTGGCTTCTGTATTTTTTCTAGTCTATTATTGTTTTTTTGTTGTTGTTGTCATTTAAACAGTTTTCTTGTTCACATCATGTTATACCAGTATATAAAAAAACAAATTGAGGGGTGATTTTTTTGGTCTTTTTTCTTTCCAAAACATTTTATTTGGTTTTCACAGAAATGCCACCTTCTTTTGTTCTCACCTTGCATCATTGTTCATAACATTTAATGAAATTGCATAATGATCACCAATACAACATACAAAACTGGGCTTGGAAAGAAACACAGTAGACCCCTGATAAATATATAACTCAAATGGCAAGACCACACACCAGTTGTGTGGCAAAGAAGAGCAGATTCATTATTAGCATTCGGAGTGTTAGGAAAAATAGATCTGCTCTTCATGTATGTTAAATGGAGGTCAGTTAAAAGGTTTTCTTCTGTCTGTAAAAGCCATTGTCTCAGCTCATCTGGATTTTAGTAATGGAGTTTTTGTATGGCAGTTTTCCAAATGGGCTCTTTTCTCCTATAATCTCAGAAGAGGTTTCTCAGTATTTTCAAATTTTTCCCAAATATTTCTAAATTCTAGGAAGAAACAATGCCAGTACCTGCTGCTTAAAATGTCTATATTTTGGTTTAAGCAACTTTTTTTAACACAGACATTAGACTCTCTATATATTATATTATTCATATATAAGTATATATTGTATATTTATATATTATATAATGTCATGTAAATTATATAAATTTAAAATGTATAAATTATATAGAGATGACTATAATATAATCAAAAGAGAACTTGGAATTGAAGGCTAAAAATCTGAGGTTCAAGTTTCGAACTTCCAATTATTAGTTGGGAGAACTTGGATCAGTCAGGTAACTATGTGCAGTCTGTTTCCCTTCCTGAAAATGCAGATAATAATATCTACCCTTAAGTAATACATGAAATGATCTTGACAATTTAAAATGTCACAGTTATATGAGAGTACATGCATGGTTGTATAACATATAAATGGTTATATAAGAATGTAAAAAGTAGTATTATGTAAAATGATACTAGCATCAGAAAACACGTTTAAATAGGTTCTCTCTCACCCTCCCTCTCTCCATCCCTCCTTTTATTTCTTCCTTCCTTCCTAGTAAACATTTTATTGAGGTAAGACACATGTGAAAAAGTACATTATTTATAATTGTGCTGCTCTATAAATTTTCCAAGATGAGTACACCCTTGTTACTACCACCAGATCAAGAAAGAGCACGTTATTGGCACTCTAGGAGCCCTCCTCATTTGTCTTTTGATCGCTATAGAATGCATCTTCCTGTGGTAATCACTGTCCTGACTTCTAGTAGTATAGATTGTTTTTGTCTAATTTCAAACTTTATATTAATGGAATTTTCACAATATGTATTCTTTTGTGTATATCTTCTCTTGCTCAATATTGTTGTTGCATCACCGATGGTTTTGTATGTAATAGTAATTCATTCATTCCCATCACTGTACAGATTCCACTCTCTCAATGTACCGTAATTTATTCATTTTGCTGTCGATGAACATTTGTGTAGTTTCTCGATTGAGAGTTTTACAAATAGTGCTGCTATGCATATTCTTACAGTCTTTCATTAATTATAAGCATGCATATCTGTTGGGTATATACCTTGGAGTAGAATTGCTGGGTCATAGGGTGTCCATATGATCAACTTTAGTAGATAGTGCCAAATAGTTTTCTAAAGTGGTTGTACCAGCATATACTCTCACCAGCCGTGTGTGGGAGTTCTAGTTGCTCCACAGCTTTGACAACATTTAGTGTTTTTCTGTTTGCTTAAATTTTCTGTCTGCAGAAATTTAGCCATTCTTATGAGAATTTTATGTCAATATATATTTACTCATTTATTTTAGAAATTATTTAGTAATAGATGGACATTTAGCTAATTTATACCTGTCTTTCTTTTCTTTTCTATTCTTCCTCTCCTTTCTCACTAATTTTAATGGGTTATATTATTTTTGATTCTTTTATTATTTACCTTTATAATTTTATACCATTCACTTGAATCATTATCTCTTAATCCTGAAATAAGATTTTAGAAAACTATTTACCTATAGATTTAGAAAGGGAAATAAACTTTATATAAATATGAATTTATGCAAATGCATCAATGAACAATAAAGGAAAGCTTATACTAAAAACTCCTACAAATCATAATATTAGTAGAAAGGCTGGAGAATTGGAGGATTTTGCTGGGGAAATTTGGTTTGTTCTATGCTGAGAGAAAGAGGGAAGGAAGAAAAGTGAAGGAAGGAAAAGGGAGGAAGGGAGAGAAAGAGAGAAAGGAAGGAAGGAAGAAAGGAAGAAAAAATGAGAGGGAAGGAAGGAGGGTAGAAATGAAGGAAGAGAAAAGAAAAGAGTGAACTTGTGTAGCCAGTTTCTCTGCCCTGCAGTGACTTCTGCTTGGAGGACTTGACGGGATGTGTAACCATTGAAGATTTGTCAGCAGATGCTGCAGGGAATGTATGAGATTTTTTTTTTCCTAAATGGGAGTATAAATTTCCCATAACTACCCAGATAATTTCATCCACATAGATGGCCAATTTACTTAAACCAAGATAACCCCGTTATTCCTTTTCCTGATTAATAGTCATGGGTTTTGGGAGACTTTTTGCTTGAATTACAGGAATAATTGTTTCAACTCTCATGCTTGTTTGGCTTCTGTGAGTCTCAGCCCTCAGGTCTGCAGAAGAGAATTTAATTATGACTAAACACAAATTCTGCATCCAATCTCCTGCTTTGTAGGTATTGACTAATCCCACTTCACTGTGAGTCTAGTCATAGTGATTAAGCTTTTAGTGAATTCACAAAGTAGTTGCCCCAGATTCATTGAATACCCACCATTTTCCAATTTCTCTTACTGTGTGAGGGTGCTGACTCTTACTTTGTTCCCCAGTGCGTGTAAGGACTTGACAGAAAAAGCCACATATTGTTTAGTTTAATAAGAGAGAAATTTTAGGGGACTTTAAATACCATCTCAAATACTTGATAATTCTCATGAGGAACACATGTTGAAATAGTGTGACCTTCCCAGAATTTAAACTAAAGGTAGAAGGCTTGGGGTTCAGCTTAGTTTGTAAGAATGGGCTTTCTAATGCTTAAAGCTATTTTACAAGGAAATGCTCTGCTTATGAGAAATAGGATATCTAATGTCAAAGGCTGATTGTGTAGGCAGAGAGTTAATGGTAGCTTGTTGGATTTTTAAAGTCAGATCTATTAATATCTATTTCACTCCAAGATTCTATGAATCAATATGCTGCATTACACTGAATCTGAGATACCATCTATGATAAAATGCATTCTGATTTCAGCGAGGTTTACCCTCTCTGAAAAATTGAAGGTGTTAAAGTTGATGAAATATGGTTTATATTCTCTTATTTCAGAAGGAGAGATTTTTGGATCAACATTACTTTGTAGCTTTGATTATTTTCTCTGTTTGCCCTCCCCTCTCATACTTTGCTGGGTTAAGTTAGTTCCTGGGTATACCTTTGGGTTTTCACATCCTAGAGATAACCAAAGGAATATATATTTCCTATAAACTCTTTTGCAGTGAAGCACATGACTACATACCTAGAGCAAATGGGGTTTGAAGAGAGTTTCTTCTGATTATTGACTCATTAACAGACTAGTAGAACCACGTAAACTTCAGATCAAAGAGTACCTAGGGCTAACAGAGGACTGTTGACATTTGATAGTGTGTTGAGATCTTTTTGTTGTTGTTTTTAGAATACTATTTAAAGTTTACTTTTCAAAATATTTTAAAATGTTATATTTTGATTGATTCATAAATAAAATTTATATATTTGCTTTTCATTTTACAAAGAATAGCTATTATTTAACAGTGTGGTAATTTTTGCTTTAATCTTATCCCGTTAATTTGCACATTATTTAATGCCTAGAGACTATGAAGAAAAAAGGTTCATGCCCTACTTCCCATTTGGCTTTTGAAATTTATTAACATCCATCTTTTGTAATTGCAGTGACTCTTCTCTAGTAAAGTTAAGTTGCTCTAGAAATGGCTTCTAGTGCATATTCCAGAATTGGAATACTGGTGACTTTTAATGTGTTCTTAGCTTTGGTGCTGCCATTCTCCACTAATTTTGTAAACAATATGATAGACTTTCACTTTAGTCTTCCAGTTTCCAGCTATTAAGAACTTTGGAAAGACAAATGAATATCAGAAGAGGAAAGGGTCAGTTTTCTGGTTGCCTTCAATCACATCTAATTTAGCCTCATGTACAGTTCCAAGACATTTTTGGTACTTGTCAAGTGCAAAAAAGAAATGCAGAGATCATCTTCAAACAAGATTTTAAAAACAGTGCTTTAAGATAAGGGCAATTGAAAGCTCATTTTTAGACCAAACAGCTAAAAAATATGACACATGCAGTCACTACTCATCATTAAATTTTTCTAAGTACATCTAAAAAACTCATCAGTTGCTCTGAGTATGCCCTGATGTGCTGGAACAGTCTTTTATGACAGACATCCTTTATGGCAGGGTCATTTTCCCCTTCATGGGTGGATGTGGGTGAACCAGGGGCTCCTGGCTCTGCGCAGTGAATGTTCTTGGATGATATGTCTTGATATATGTGTGAAGGCCTCTCTTAGCTCCTTTTAAGGGATGTTATCATTATACCTAAAGAGTGAACTTTCAAGGCATCCAGGTAAAGACACAGGCTTTTCATCTCTTAGGGAATTTATTTAGTCATACCTATATACCCCTTTGTAAGTAACTAAAGGAAAAAGTAAATATTTACTTTAAGGAATAATATGCTGACTTTTATTCTACCCTCTAGTTGGCATTTGGTTTTCATACCTGTGTAATTTTATAAACTAAGCGTAATCATTTTGATTTGTCTTTGTGAGGGGGAGGAATCTGGACTAAATTACGGTATTTCCATGAAATGTCACTAATAATTTCAGATCCATGAACTTAGATAGGGAGTGAGAAAATGTGAAATGCAGCCTGTGGTTTTCTCATTAAATGACATTGTGTGTTGCAAACATTGTTTAGAGTCTCATTTTGTTTAATATGGGTGTGTGATTTCTAGACACAGAGGGTTGTTTAAAAAGATAGGATGTATGCCCTGTGAGTCTCTTTTACTTAAAACGGCAGGATTAATATTCATGTAACACTACACACAGGTGCACAGCTGTGGGATTTTAGAGCTCTGTATTCCATTCCCGTAAACTAGCCAGTTTCAGAACCTTTGCTTAATCACATTGACCACTGCAACTCAGATTATGATTTTTACAGCTACTGCCACAACGCCAATTTTCCCACAGCATTTCTCACCCTCTTCCCTTCCCTCTTAATCCGCCTTCACCTTTGCCTCCTGAGAAGACCTGGCAATATTCAAATAGGACAGAGAATGCTTGATTTCAGAACAAAATGAAAATACATCTGTTGCCATTGCAACAGATAAGCAACCAGCCGGCCCTTTTCAACTGGGAGCGATTTCAGGCATCACTCCTTTTAATGGTGAGTAAAGTCATTGTTTTCAGGTTTTGTTAATTTGTGATGCCCCCAGCTGCTCTCCTTCATCTGATCAAGGGCATTCCTGAACATGTGGACAGCTCAGTCTGGTAAAATAACTGACACAAAACTCATGAGAGCCAGCCGGCTGTCCTAATGAGCAGAAGGCAAAAACATGAAAGAACAACAAGGTGCTGGGGTCACAGAATACACAACACACAGGAGCTCCACCACGAATCCGTCTCATGTCATCCTCGCTGCTTAACCGCCCAGGGTGAGAGGGGAAACTGAATACCCCATTCCTACCCCGGAGAGAGAAATGAGTTGAAGAAAGAAGTAACAGCCTTCCCTTCCCAAGAATCCTCCTCTGCTTCACCGCCACAGTGCAGGCCCTTGAAGGCCCTTAATTGCTGATGGGGATGGAGCAGATAGAATCACCTTGGGAGTTTTTAAATATCCTGATTCCCAGGCCACATCCAGGCCAATTAAATTAGACTCTGAGGAATATCACCATTTAAAAAAGAGAAAAAGAAAAAAGATCCAGGTAACTCCAGTGTGCAGCCAAGTCTGAGACCCAGTGGGCTAGTCTGAGCAAGCTAGAGAAGAAGTAAGTGCGGCGTCTGACAAGATGAAGCTCCACTCTCCCCAAGGATACTTAGGAGCTAGTTGTTGCAAAGAGAAGAAAGGGAAGAAAGGGAGCAGGAAGAACCAAGTTGCCCCTTCCTGTCTTTTCTAAGTCAACTGGAGTCTCCACCCACCCAGTGTGGGTAACCTAGGCTTCCACCCGCAGGTCGGGTTGGGGGGAGGTGAGTCCCCAAGTCTGGGGGACTGGGCGGGGTGAGGTGACCGCTGGGAGCACTACCCGGCGGCGCATCAGCAGCCTCAGGCGTGGGCCCTGCACTCTCCAGAGAAGGCGGCGGCTGCCGGGTGGAGAGCAATTTGGGGGCGCAAAAGAAAGCTGGCTCGGGCGCAGGTGGCGCTCGCAGCCCCAGCCCACAGTTGAGCCAATCGCGGGCGCAAGCGCAGCCTGGTGGCGGCGGCGGTAACGGAGCGCGGGGCTCTGGCAGGAGCCGGCGGAGGCAAAGGCAGCGCCAACCGAGAGCCGCGCGCAGGCTGGAGGGAGATCCGCAGCGAGGAGCCAGCGAGAGCGCTCGGCGCTGGGCGGTTTCCTGGCCGAGGGAGGCTAACTTCTCATGGGGAAGAAGTGGAGAGATGCGGCGGAAATGGAGCGGGGCTGCTCCGACCGCGAGGACAGCGCGGAGAGCCGCAGGCGCAGCCGGAGCGCCAGCCGGGGCAGGTTTGCTGAGTCGTGGAAAAGGTTAAGTTCCAAGCAGGGGTCTACCAAGCGCTCGGGACTCCCGTCGCAGCAGACGCCGGTGAGTGGCCAGGGGAGAGCCCCAGTCTTTGCTTTCCTTTCTCCCTCCGCACAAGACTCGAGCCCTTTCCATGGTGCTGAACTTGCCTCTTTAAGGGTGTGAGCCAGGGAACTTGTGGCGCCGCTTCTAATGAAAGAAAGTGCTGGGGGCTGTGAGGTAGGGCGAGAAGGAACGTCTTCCTTCCCTTCAGCAGGGGAGGGTCTCCTGACGTATCTGCAAAAATTGAAAACATGTTCGAGAGGCGAGGGGGCTCGCTGTTAGATCATAAGAGTTTTGCAGTTAACAGAGCGTGTGAGATGTTGTCGACTGTATTGTGACTCCTATGTACGTTCCCAAGGGTCTGTCTGTGCAGCATGTCGAAGGTACTCGGCCTCCGCTGAATGAGGGCGGAATAGAAAGGGCAAGCCATATTTTTACTCTCTTAACACTTGCTCTTTCCATCGCACACCCCCACTATTTTAATGGGAGCGTTTAATTGTTTGCAGAATGTCATTTGCATACAGAGAATAGCAAGAATATCCCAGGTGCTTATAATCCCACTGCTTAACATATACAACGTTCAAACAACAGTTTTCCCATGTGTCAGCTCCTCTTCACTGTCTAATTAGTGCAATAAAAGCACTCAAGTGAAATTAATATAGGCATCATATGTGTGTAGAGAAGTGCAGTTGATAAAAAACTTTAGCTGCATTTGCATTTTTAGTATGTGAATATTATGTTTTCCTTTATCCCAGAGGGAGAGAACTCTGTTCTAGAAGAGAGTGCAAAGCCCTCCTGTTGCTCCTTGGGAAGGATACACCACTTTTCCCAAACATCATTAAGAATGCCAGTGTGTGTGTGTGTGTGTGTGTGCACGCGCGTGTGTGTATGTGTGTGTATTTGTTTTATATCCAAAGGGCTTGACAGCAGATGTTGCATATTGAAGAGACTTTGATTTAATTAAAAGAAATAATGGTACATAAGCATTGATCCCACAGCGTGATTAATGTTGCCCTGCCCTGTTTTTGGGAAGTCGTCACTGAAGGATAAAAATTAATCCCCGAAAAGTAAGATGTTTAAACATTACTTCAACGGAATGTAATACAAACATTTAAAATTTTTGGTGTGTTTATTTTGGTTGCTTGTTTGCAAAAACGTTACGAAATTTCAGGTATTGTTCTCAAATACTTAATGTTTTTTGTGGGCAGGTGTTTTCATCTAAATATGGGTATAGCACACGTAAAAAGGCAAGTGATTTTACTTCAGGTGTAGAAATATTGTTTAGAAATGTGGACTCGAAAATAGTTTTTAAAAAGAATATTAATCTGATAGGTTTTTCTGAAATAAATTATGTGGAAAATATAAAATTCATGACATCTGTTTTTTATCAAGTATGTGAACTAAAAATTTAATCCTCTTTTTAATAGGAAGTCTAAGTATTAATCTGAGGAACTTCTTATGCTGCATTTTTTATTCTGTTCAACAGGTGTGTGCAAAGTTTATATCAGGAACATATAAAATCTTCATATAACTATGTTATAAGTTAGAGTAAATGATTGCAGGATTGTTACCTAGAATAAAAATGTGGGAAAGAGCCTAAGAGGGTACCATGACAACCAGAGACATCTGGAAAAGTAACTATGTCCTCTTGTTTACTAAGGGTGATGATGGTGCTGTAGTTCTCTGTAGTACTTGTTAATTGAAACATTAGTAATTCAGTTAAAAATCAGTTAAGGCAAAAGCCTGTGATTATTCTCACATTGCAGGGCAAATTAGATACTGATTTTCTTCTGAAAACCTAATAATAAGTGCTGCTAGCTATAATTTTTAATTATCAGTATTTTAAGCAAAGATAGTGAGGTTTTATAAATTTTAGAGCTAAGATGATGGTTTTGAACCAAGGTTTGATTCTACAGTTGTTAACAAAGAGTTTTGACTTCATTTGTGAGAAACCCGACTTATTTATGCCAACGGGAGGAAGGAAATCATAATGCTTATAGCAGACATGCTTATAAAAGTTTTAATCTTTAAGGTAAGATTTTTTCTTCCCCTTAAATTGAGCTATGAAAAATAGCCTAACCTATAAAGATTAAAGCAGTTAGTATGATTAATGCTGCTTTTTATTTATTCGTATGAATAGGTAAAATATTCCATAATGTAGCTGTGAATCCTATTCATTATGTATTGTCCCCAAAATATTGTGGTATCCATCCTGACAAAGAAAATATGAGGGGTTCACTCTTTCTTTTGAAGACAAAATAGAAAAACATGGAAAAATTTGATTAATAGTAGAAATTGGGGGCTTTCATAAATCTTTTTTCTTTTGAGAATATACAATAATTGTTTTTCTTAATGTGATATTTGTTACTCTCTTCTCTGCTTTAGTTGGATTCTTGAAATCATTTCGAGTTAAAGTTATTCCCAGGGAATGATATAGTCCATGACTCTGTCCCAAAGGGAATGATTGTATTAGTTTTTTTTTTTTTTTTTGAGATGGAGTCTTGCTCTGTCGCCAGGCTGGAGTGCAGTGGCGCGATCTCGGCTCACTGCAACCTCTGCCTCCCTGGTTCAAGTGATTCTCCTGCCTCAGCCTTCTGAGTAGCTGGGATTACAGGCACATGCCCCCACACCTAGCTAATTTTTGTATTTTTAGTAGAGATGGGTTTCACCATGTTGGACAGGGTGGCCTCGATCTCCTGACCTTGTGATCTGCCTGCCTCAGCTTCCCAATGTGCTGGAATTACAGACATGAACCAATGCGCCTGGCCTAGTTTTCATTTTCACTAGCAACAAAGCATTGCTTACATCGTAATTAATAGAAGATATTTTATTTAGCAAGGAGAGTTCTGCTATACTCCTGGTATCCAGAAGTACTTTATTCATGATCTGAGACATGCTGTTTTGGTGTGTAAAGTGTAGGGGAGGTCAGCTTGACTTGGCGCTGGCAGTTAGATTTCCTATCTACTTATCACTAAATATGTAGGGGTTTTCTTAGAGGTTGGGTAACTCCATAATTTTGATGCCAGTATTAGAAACCCAAAAGTTGCATTTCTGGCAGTCTCTTTGGAGTAAATGAACTCTTGATGCTCTTAT
Organism: Chlorocebus sabaeus; assembly: GCF_047675955.1. Lineage (NCBI taxonomy): Eukaryota > Metazoa > Chordata > Mammalia > Primates > Cercopithecidae > Chlorocebus > Chlorocebus sabaeus. The sequence continues at coordinate 26,168,469 of NC_132915.1, forward strand.
GGAGTATGGCAGGCCTACAGAAGAAAATGTGTGCTATCCCTGCCACTGCCCACTTGGATCTGCTTCTGTTCTGGTGACAGGCAAAAGCAGCGCTGCCCTGTGCAGTAGCTGAAGGATGGGGCAGCTGTTCTGTGTCCTAATAGTGGCATTTAAAATGCCTGTTCTCAAGTTCTGGACCACAATAGTGGGTGTGTCTAACAAATCAATCCTTGTTGATTTGAAAAGACTTTTTTTTTTTTTTTCCATTTTTGTAATTCAGTAAACATTCTTCTCGCCCCTATTTTAAGGCTTCATGGTTTACAATGGAAGCTTTATGAATTAATGTTGCTTTGTTATAATCTATTAATCTACAATACTAAAATTACACCCCAAATCATAAAATTCTGATACAGCAAAGTGGTATTTAATTATATGCATTCCTTGGAAATTTTCTGAGATTGGGTCATAGGTTATTTTTCAAATCTAAACTGTTTTGTAGTAAATGTAAAGACATTTTATATTAATTTTATAATTGTATTATTATGAAAGTTATACATTTGAAATTCAGATATCAAATTAAGCTTCTGGATATTAATGTTTTAAATACTGTCTGTGTTGAATTAGTCAATAGGTATAAATGTAATTTAAAACTTCTTTGTCTCCATTCTATAAGATTTGGATTTCATATTTCTTTGTGAATTATTGTTCTTGTTATTCCTGCTATTTGTTTTGATTCTATCTGTACAGAAATGCATGGAAATCTACTGAAAGTTGATTTAGTAAGTGCTGTCTCGCATTACAAATGTCAGATGCTCCCCACAGCATGTATGTATTTTTATTTCATCACAAATTTTTAAATCAGAATATAAAGGAAAAATCCAGCATTATTTTGGGAAAAAGAGAAAAATAATTTAGATTTCAATTAAGTATATTTATCTCCTCCCAAATTGTATGCTCTCCTTTTCAAGCTTAATTTAAATTTAACCACACATTTATCTTTATTTAATTATTTATATTTATTTAGGTAAAACATACATATAAAATTTACCATATTTGCCATTTTTCAGTGTATAGTTTAGTAGTAATAAATGGATTTATACTTTTTTTTTTGCCTCTATATCCCCCCTTTCCCTTGCACTTAGCATGTATGTATTTTTAATTTTAAAAGGAGATTTCTCTTTCTACCCCCACAGCTATTTAAAAGCTTGTTTTCAAATATGTGCAGATTTAATTTAGTCTCAGAGTAAACTCTGTAAAAGGAAAAAAAGAAATGGTGCTGAGGGAGTAAAATGATGGAGGTGTAATTAGAGTTGTTTTTCAACCTTAGACAGCACTCTTGCTTCCACTAATGCTATAATTACCTTTATCAGCAGGTACCAACCACAGATTATCACACCTTGTGCAGACAAGTGGGCAACTGAGAGAGTGTATGGAAACAGCAGTGAGTATGTAGAAAACACAGTGCTACCAAGTAAGCAAGTCCATTTCAGCTGGTTACCAAAGCCACTTTTCTCACAGCTCTTTGAGATGCTGTGTGTGCAGGAGGGATCCACAAACAAACCTACCATTCGTTTCTGATGTTGACTTGCCCTCTTTGAGTCTACTAGGTAATTGCCAGTTTTCCCTGCTAAAAGCAGAATTCTTTAAGGTCTTAAAATAAATGAGGAAGGCCAGGCACAGTGGCACATGCCTGTAATCTCAGCATTTTGGGAGGCCGAGGCAGGTGGATCACAAGGTCAGGAGATAGAAACCATCCTAGCCAAAATGGTGAAACCTCATCTGTACTAAAAATACAAAAATTGGCTGGGGGTGGTAGTACGCGACCGTAGTCCCAGCTACTCAGGAGGCTGAGGCAGGAGAATCACTTGAACCCTGGAGGCAGAGGTTGCAGTGAGCCAAGATCATGCCACTGCACTCCAGGCTGGCGACGGAGTGAAACTCCGTCTCAAAAAAAAAAAAAAATAAAAAAAAAAAAGGAAACAAAAAGCCAAGTCAAAGGGAAAACTAAAGTCAGAAAAACTCATCTTCCAACCAATTGCCCATTTAAGGATTACGTGGCTAGTAGGTCCTTTGTGGCTATCATAGAAACAACTGCAACTGGGTGAAAAGAATTCTTGTTTCCTTTTTCAGTGTCTAATATGCTATTGCAAAGTCATTAAACCTTTAGTAGTTTGTTCTTGTTACACAAAGAGCTCTCCTGATGAAAGCAGAGTGAATCTCCTGCAGTGCTAGCCCATTATTGAATAAACCATTTCTTGACAGGTTGATTTTTGTCTACTGCCTTTTACTCACTCTGTTAAAAAAATAAAAAAGGGACAATGTTGTATTGATCAGGAATACAGTTGTATTTTCTTGTTATTGTGATTTTTTGTGTGTGTGAAAAAAAAGACCATTTTCTGATAGTGGTCCATTTTGCTGAAGCATTTCTGAAATAATATCTTTGTCTAGTAATTAATATATCACAATTTTAAATTAAAATTAAAAATTTTAATTTAGTTTTAGCTTTAATTTGAGGACCACAAATATGTTAGAAAATGCCTAATTCAAATATTTTAAGTTTGGAGGAGTAAAATATCTTTGCATTGTGGTGATTTTAAGTTTGTTTTCATTATTCCCAAAGATATTAGAACAGCTTCTCCTGCAATTAATTACTGAGATCTTTTAAAAACAATGGAATCATTAAAAATAACTTATAAATAGTAAGAAAACATTACTTTCATTTTGTTAGACCAGCTGTGATGGTCTATATGTTGCTTTTACTTTTTATTTCTTTCATTTGCAAAACCAAAAGAGGGCTGGTAAAGCAAAAATGAAAGGATTATAGAGAACAACGTTTAAAGAAACATTCATCTAACTTTTGTTGAACACTTAAGTGTTAGGCACCATGGTAAGTACTGGACAGCCTCTCTAATAGAGCTGATAGTTTAACACAAGAGATATGCAAAGTGACAATACAGAGATACACAAAGTCTAGCTTTATAGTCAGAATACCTTGGAGCAAAGGGTAGTCAATGCCTCTTTAAGTGTTGTGGTGGGAGGCTTTGAGAAAAAGCTTCTGAGACGTTGTACCTGCTTCTCAAAAGATGAGGAAGAAAAACAGTCGCTTGGATTTTGCAATTTGGAAAGAGGGCAATAATACCTTTCTGAGAGTCATTTTAAATGAGTCATGAGGATAGATACCAGTGCAGTGAATGGGAGGCAAGTTAGATGAGGAAAAGAAATAACAACAATGACAGCAAGTGCAAATATTTGTATGGTACTTACTATGTGCCAGGCACTCTTCTAAGCACATTGCATGTGCTGTTGTCTATTTCCTGACTTCCCATTAGAGTTCCACTATTTATTACAGCTGAAATATAAGCTCCACAAAGATAGGATCATTGTTTCGTTCACTGATTCATCCGTGAGCCTTGAACAGTACCTGGCACATAGTAAGCACTCAAATATTTCCTCAGTGAATGAATTAATCAATTAGTAAGTACCTTAATAAATATAATGCTCTCTAATTAATATAAGGTAGATATTAGGTTCTTGGCTATGGAGAGAAAAATAAATAGAGACAGAAATTTGTTTTTGCAAGATGAGAGAGATATCAGCATGCTTATTTGCTAGAGAAACAACCTAGTAAAGAAGGGGAGTTTAAATAAGCAGGAGATAGAATAGTGATAAAAACTAGTCCATAGGCCTGCAGGAGGTGGGATTTATTTTATGGGATAGTTGAAGACCAATTTTTCCACGGAGTAAATACAGACTCCGATCCCTCTCTTTGTCTTTAACGACTTGCCTGGTAGAAATTAGACCTATGGTTGATTCTTTTGCAGGTTTTACTTAGTATATATTTAGTCTAGAATGTTAGTGAATTAATTCACAAGTGGTCATACAAGAAAATATGTACTTTGATTGAAACTCTTGTTAAAAACTCAGAGATGGCTAAAATGCTATTTTGTATCTTTCTCTGACTTGGCCAAATACCCAAAGGCACATAAAAGATTTCCCAGACTTCAGTAAGGTAGGAATCACTCCTTTGGTTGTCCTGAAGAAAGATATCTAAATTCAGAGTTGACACGACAATCTGCCAATCCATGCATTTAATATAATGGGATTGTACATTTATTAAAAATGCCTCCCTGGAATACCAAAATTTGGACCACAAAATAGCTCTAAAAAAGGGAACACATTCCTGGTGATAACAAGCTAGGTTTTTGTCCTTTCTGAAGGTTAATTTTTCTAGGACTTTCTTGAGAATGGACTTTATCATGGTGAGATTAGGGCAGAAGGGCTCTGTTGAGTAAGAGTGTTCCCAAGAAGGCTGATGCGAACACAGCTCATCTCTCATTTCAGAGTTCACTGGAAAATTTCAATTTCTTTTAGAAAACGGTATGGTGGCTTTGGAACTGAGCAGATCTAGATTGGAATCCTGGTTCTGTCCATTATTAGCTGTGTAGCCTTGGGTGAATTATATTTCTATGACTCTTTTCTCCCCAATTCTGTTAGGATAATCCTTCTTCCTTTCCTAGTGAGTTTAAGATTCACTTTAATGTTTTGTTAATAAAGAAATGTGTTTATTGTATTTATTTTTATTTAAAGCTTAGTCTCAAATATACAAATAGTAGAAAATATGACAAAATAATCCACATAATCATAATACACATTAGAGATGAACAATTTACCATCTTCAGTTTTTTTGAAATAAATAAAATGTCTTAAAAGAACCTAAAATATCCCCATGCCATTTCCTTGATTGTCCGGATCCTAATCTTTGACCTGATTCAAAATTTTACAAGGGGCAGCAGGGGTGTGGTGCTGGCTTTCCCATCTAAGACTGTATTAACATTCAAATTAGACAGACTTGATTTCCAGCCTGATTCAGGTCATTCACTGGTTTTGCAACTGAATCTTATTGTCTTCCATCATGATAAAATGAAGGTGGAAATACCTGCCCCCGGATGAATTATGAACATTAAATGTATCGCTGTGTATAGTTAATTCAGTGTCTGGTCAGAGCTATTCACTGAATGGAAACAGTTATGTAACTATTGGTGTTAACTAGACATGTTACAACACGTGTGAAAAGCAGAAGTTGCTTTTGTTTGACAGGAAATGTTGTTTATAGTCTTTAATTTTTCTGAAATTAGAATGTTGTCGATCATATCCAAGATGTGGTATAAGACTGATGTTTGTTTTGGGCTGGTTTTGAAAGTGCTTTAGAAAATAAAATCAGTTTGTCTTTTCCAAGATGATTATTTTCTACAGCAGATCCTGGTCCTTGAAATGTCCATTCTTCTATGGTTTTACCAAAGGTAGTTTATTGACATTCTTGGGGCTAAAATATAAAATCCATACTATATTGAAATATGATACTTTTTGCTTTTGGCATTTTTATTACTGGATTCTTTATGTATTGAAATAGATTATAGTTATAAAATTAATCTCTTCATGAAGCTCAAGGATTTTGGGAAGGAATGTTTTTAAAACTTTCTTTTATTGTGGGATATTACAAACATATACAAAAGTAGAGGCAAGGGTATAATAAACCTATAACCTAGCTTTAATAATGACCAAATCATGACAAATCAATCTTGCTTCATCTTTATCCCTATTTTCTATTTATTCTCTCCCCCACTAGATTATTTATAAGCAAGTGTTAGGTATTACATCACTTCCTCTAAAAATATTTATTTATTTATTTTTGAGGCAGAGTCTCACTGTCACCCAGGCTGGGGTGCAGTGGCACAATCATTGCTTACGGCAGCCTCAACCTTCCAGGCTCAGGTGATTCTCCTACCTCAGCCTCCCAAGTAGCTGGGACTACAGGCATGCACCACCACACCCTGCTAATTTTTAGATTTCGTTTATAGAGAAGGGGTTTCACCACATTGCCCAGGCTGGTCTCAAACTCCTTGGCTCAAGTGATCCTTCCACCTCAGCCTTCCAAAGTGCTAGGATTACAGGCATGAGCCTCTGCAACCGCCCAGGACTCTTTATTAAAACAAAACTGCAACACTATTATCAAATTAGAAAAAAAAACTTCTTAATGCCCACAGATATTGAATTAGAACTGTATTTCCTTGATTACCTCATAATTCTGTTTGAATTAGAATCCAACTGTAGTGGACACATTATAGTTTTCCCTTTTAGTCTATAGTTTCCCCTCTCCTGATCTCTCTTCTTTTGCTCTCAACAATTATTTGTCAGAGAACTATATTTATCCTGTAGAGTTTTCTACATTCTGTATTTTGCTGAATACATCCCAATGGTGTTATCTCAGATGTTTCTCTGTCCATTGTATTTCCTATGAACTGGTGTTTTGACCAGGTGCCTAGATCAGTTTTAATTTGAGTTTTTGGCGACAATACTTCATAGGTCTTCTGGCTGTATCTCATTTTTGGGTATTAGCCACCATTGGGGGTAATTGCTTAGAGAAGGGGCTGGCAAACTTTTTCTTCAAAGAGCTAGATAGTAAATGTTTTGGGTTTTTTCTTTTTTCTTTTTCTTTTTTTTTGTTTTTGGATTTTCACTGTTTTGCTCAGGCTGGAGTGAAATGGTGCCATCTCTGCTCACTGCAACCCCTGCCCCCTGGCTTCAAGCAATTCTCCTGTCTCAGCCTCCTAAGTAGCTGGGATTAGAGGTGCCTGCCACCACTCCCAGCTAATTTTTGTATTTTTGGTAGAGACAGGGTTTCACCATGTTGGCCAGGCTTCTCTCGAACTCCTGACCACAAGTGATCCACCCACCACAGCCTCCCAAACTGCTAGGACAGGCATGAGCCACCGTGCCCGGCCAATGTTTTAGGTTTTGCAGGCTATAGGATCTCTTATAATTATTCAATTCTTGCTGTTACAGCTCTTTCAAAAGCAGCTATAAGCATTATGTAAATAAATGGTCATGGCTGTGTTCCAATAAAACATTATTTATAAACACTAAAATGGGAATTTCATATAATTTTTACCTTATGAAATATTATTCTTTTGATATTTTAACCATTTAAAAATGCAAAAATTATTCTTAGCTTACAGGCTAAGAAAAACTGATAATGGACTGGATCTGGCCCTTATTTGGAGTTTGCCAAGATCCATTATTTTATTCGGGCATTGTAAAATAGTGATATTATGATTCTGTCTTTCCTTTTTCATTTATTAACTGAAATAATTTTATAAACAGAAACTTTCTTCATCAACTATTTTCTTATTCTGAGTTATATTTCTTATAATAAAGTCAAGATAAATGTTTGAGGCAGTTTTTAAAAAATTGAGCTAATAATAAGCTGTGTGGTGGCATTAATTTGTTAGTGTACTGTCAGGCCTTAGATTTTAATTGGGGCATTGTGTTCAGTTAACTAGCAGAAAATATTTGGCCCAGTAATTGTGGAGGCCAATTAAAGTATTATTAAGAAATAGAACTTATAAAAATATATTGTCAAACTATTTCTATATTAAAGATTCTGCTTTCAGAATTTAAAAAAGTGTTGGACATCGTGTTAAGTTTCCAATACTGCCATAAGAAACTACTACAAACTTAGTGGCCAAAAGTAACATGTATTTATTATCTCAGTTCTGTAGTATAGAAGTATGACATGGGTTCAGTAGACCACACATCAAGATGTCAGCAGGGCTGTGTTTCTGTAATATCTAGACGAAAATCTACTTGCTTGCCTTTTCCAGCTTCTAGAAACAGCCCACATTCCTTGGCTCATGGTCCCTGTCTTAGTCCGTTTTCACATTGCTGATAAAGACATACCCAAGACTGGGAAGAAAAAGAGGTTTAGGCCAGGCACGGTGGCTCACAAGGCAATCCCCACACTTTGGGAGGCCGAGGTGGGCAGATTGCGAGGTTAGGAGATCGAGACCATCCTGGCCAACGTGGTGAAACCCCATCTCTACTAAAATGCAAAAAATTAGCCAGGCGTGGTGGTGCGCACCTGTAATCCCAGCTACTCGGGAGGCTGAGGCAGGGGAATCGCTTGAACCTGGGAGGCGGAGATTGCAGTGAGCTGAGATCGAGCCACTGCACTCCAGCCTGGGCAACAGAGCAAGAATCCATCTCAAAAGAAAAAAAAAAAGAAAAGAAAAAAAAGAGGTTTAATTGGACCTACAGTTCCACATGGCTGGAGAGGCCTCAGAATCATGACAGGAGGTGAAAGGCACTTCTTACATGGTGGCAGCAGGAGAAAATGAGGAAGAAGCAAAAGCAGAAATGCCTGGTAAACCCATCAGATTTTGTGAAACTTACTATCACGAGACTAGCAAGGGAAAGACTGACCCCCATGATTCAATTACCTCCTGCTGGGTGCCTCCCACAACATGTGAGAATTCTGGGAGATACAATTCAAATCGAGATTTTCGTGGGGACACAGCCAAACCATCTCAGTCCCTTTCTCCATTTTCAAAGGCAGTAAAGTTACATCTTGTTGGCCTTTCTGCTATCACATTGCTTTCTCTGATTCTCCTCTTCTGCCTCTCTCTTCTACATTTAGGAAACCTTATGATTACATTGGGCCCACCTGGGTAATTGAAAAACCATCTCTTTATTTTAAGGTCAAATGATCAACTACCTTATTCCCCATTGACATGTAAAGTAGCATATTCACAGGTTCTGGAAATTAGGATGTGAACCTCCTTGGGAGGTTATTATTCTGCCTTCCATAGGCATTGAGATATTACTTTTTGATTTGTTAACGCTTTACTAGAAAATGTTATGGAGATGGTATTGAATGATTCTAAGGTGTCTTTAAATCCATGATAAATACTCATGTATTTGGAATGAGGTTCTGCTGGTAGACAAAGGAACAGAATAGATGAGGTTCCTTGCACACTTTGGTTTTCTGAGTGTTGAATTTATAGTGATGGCAGTAGAAGAGGAAATTGCCTTTCTTACTAGTGGATAGTCAGTAAATTTGGGTATGTGAATGTTTTGTTTTAATGAGCACTCACTTCGTACAAGAGAAGGACTCAAATGCTATAGGAAAAAGAAATGTGAAAAAGACTTCTAAGAGACTTACTTGCTACAGAGGGGAGGAATGAAACTAGAATTTGGCATATAACATGATATATTGTAAGCCTATTAGATAGTAATTATACATATTTTATATATTATGACTATATTATTCACATTTTAAGTACACTAAAGTTGTCTTAATTATATTATTATTCAGCTAAAAAGTTTAATAAGATGGGTCAAATGAGTGAGAAAACCAATTGATTGTAGTCATGAACAGATAGTGTAATTTTCAGTTATTGATTAATTGAATCGAAGCTGTACAGGTAAAATAAGTTTTTGAATATTCTTATTTATTATTTTCTCCATGGATATTGCAAAATACAATTATTACTAGTTTGTAAATACATTTTTTTTTTTCTTCTCAATGAGTGAGAACAACACTTAAGTTTAAATTTTGCATTACAGTTAGTTTTAAAATAGGGCTGTTACCATTTTTTCCTGTTATTTGAGGACATCTGATTTTTGATAAAAGTGTCTTCTTTGCTCCATAAATCAAGATTATAATAATAGATAATTGTTATACATCACTGTTAATAGGCAAGAAAGAAAGGTGAAAAATTTAGCACTCAGTGAGTACATAAACAATAGCTTGAGGCTTCAGAATGTTAACCTCAAATAAGATGAGAAGTTGAGCCTCCCTTTCTTTTCAAAAATGGGCCTATTTTAGGGAGGTATGGCTTTGTGAAAAAGTCTAGACAATCCTGACCTGAAAAACCAAATTACTGTAAGTACAACTGAAGTAGCAGGTAATCTTGGGTTATGTGTCTACAATACTCATTTGTATCTGTGGGAATGTTTTGAGCTTAAAATTGCAGCACTTGTTCAGAATTATGGAAAAATAAACAACCATGTTTGTAGATATACAGCTGATGGAGACTGTGCAGATGATTGGATATTGTATTAGTTTATTCTCATGCTGCAGATAAAGACATATCTGAGACTGGGTAATTTATAAAGGAAAGAGGTTTAATTGACTCGCAGTTCAGCATGACTGGGGAGGCCTCTGGAAACTTACAATCATGGCAGAAGGGGAAGCAAACATGTCCTTCTTCACATGGTGACAGGAAGGAGACATGCCAAACAAAGGGGGGAAGCCCCTTATAAGACCATCAGATCTTGTGAGAATTCACTATCACAAGAATCACTGTCACAAGAACTCATTATCACAGTTACGGGGGTAACTGCCCCCATGATTCAATTACCTCCCACCAGGTCCCTCCCATGACATGGGGATTATGGGAACTACAGTTGAAGATGGGATTTGGGTGGGGACATAGCAAAACCATATCAGAGATGAAGGCTTAGAAATTCTGCAATTGGTCACTCATGGCTAAAAAGAAGTACCAGTGAAGCATGAACAGAAACTAAAGAAAGCTGAAGATTATATTCATAGCACGGCAAAGAAACCAAGACAAAGGCAAAAAGGCCTGGACCTTCACTTTTAGGGGCTTTTCCCTTTATCTTTCCTGAATAAGGATTTTACTGTAGTTATACTATATATTATTAATATTACTATTCCAACTTGTGTGTATAATTAAGTTTAAGTTAATTGGTGAGTATTCATTATGTGTCTTTATTTGTTGTTGTCTTTATAAATTCTCTCATAAAAGAAGCCTTTCAAGATTTATTGAGAGAAAGTAGTATAATTGGACCTGACATTTGCTGTCACCAACACATTGCCCAGAGTGGGTCCCAGTTTCAGAACAGGATCTAGTCCCATTTTTTTGACTTCATATCACAAAGTCATCCCTGTAAACACACATTTTGAACAAATAGATAAACTCTAGAATTGTTTTCATTGTTCTAAATTATCGACAGCCATTTTGTGACAAAGAAATGAGTTTTTATGCATTTAAAAGCATAAGATACTCCTGCACTAAGTGCAATTAATTTTCCTTAAAAGATAAACAGTAATGATTCAAATTACCAAAGCCTAGGACAAAATGAGAATGATCTGGCTTACAGCTACAAAAAGAGCTCGTTGCTTTGAAGGTTCATCAAGTTATTGAATGTAACTATAGAATGCACTGGTAACAGTAACTAAAACAAGAGCTTACTTCATGTTATTAAGACCAAACATCCCAAATGAATAGGCCATGAAAAATGAATGCAGAAGGAACCAGAGATAAGCAAAAAAAAAGTCCTACTTTTGTCTCATTACCCATTAAATACAGTTGGGGGAGGGAAAACATTTTTTTTTTCAATCATACTGTATCTTGTATAACTGGTGCCTTTGGGTCCACTGATGGAGACAGACTATTAGGCTGATATGATAACATCATGGTTCTGCATTAATGTGAGCAGTGAGGTAATTCACAGGATATTGTATTACTGCATAGTTTATGAATCATACACATTGTAAGACCTCTGGAAGGCTGGATGTTATTTCTTCTTCCTGGGTAAAAACTTTATATGTACCAGAGTATACTATGTACCAGAGTATAATCTGGTCCTTTAGTTTAGGATCTCCTTCAGGACAATGACTGTATTTTACTAATCAGTGTATTCCTAAATCTTGCTCAGTGGCTGGCATGTTGTAGAAACTCAGTAATTGTGTGGGAAGTAAATGAAAGAGCATAATGAAAATACTCTAGACTTTGGTGTTTCATATCCTTGACAGACAGAGGATGAAGGAAGAGAGAAAAATGAGCGTAATTTTGGCATTTATTACTACCAGGCTCTTTTAATGATCTCTTATGTAATCTTTCATCATCATTCCATGGTAGGTTTTCTTTTGATGCACAAATCATGGGAGAAGAGATAAAATTTCAGAGAAGTGAAATCTATTTTAACCAAGGTCAGCTGGGAAAAGGTAGAGCAAGAACTCAAATATAACTACCCTTTAATTTTTTGTCAATACTCTACTGACTTGTGAATTAGAGGTAAGATGATAAAAAGAGTGTAAGCAACGTTAATGTGTGTCTTTTCCCTCACAAAGATGATTTCTTCTTGAAGTTGGCTTAAAGGTCACTATGGATGTAGAGACTAAGTCAAGGAAGTGCTTGACAAGGAAACCATATTGTTTGCAAACAATCTAGTTTCAGGAGAAAATTATTGAATGAAAAAAATAAAAAATAGGGCAATATAATTGTATTTACATGACCTGAAGACTTTATTTCCAGTATCTTTTCAATGTGCTGAATCATTTACTTAATCTTTCAAGTTTTAGATAAGCCCTGGTTATTTCTTTATGTGATGTCAATCAAAATCAGATCTAGAAAACTTTAAATTCATCAAGTGAAACTTACAGAACACTTAAGTGGGTTCTCTCTCTCTCTCTCTGTCTCTCTCTCTCTCTCTGTGTGATATCTACTATTAAGAATATGACAAGAGACAAATAAGTGTCTTCATTAAGAGTTTAATTTCAGGAAGTTATTACCTTGGTTTGTCTCAAGGTTAGAATAGAGTCAAGCCAATATGCTGTATCTTCAATATTTTCAATTGTATCAAATGAGTGTTGATGTCCATAACAATGACCCTCAATCAAGATACTGTACTCAGTCATAAGAGGATGGATTTATGTTTCATGCTTCCTACTTACTATTGTAAGAAACTGCATTCAGATCAGAAAGAGAAATGTTCAGAATCAATGGGTAAAAGAAGAGTTGATGATTAACTGGAAAATAGTTTAATCAAAAATACCCCTTTTACAAGCATTTTTTTTTTTTTTTTTTTTTTTTTTTGAGATGGAGTCTCACCCTCTTGCCCAGATTGGAGTGCAGTGGCATGATCTCGGCTCACTGCAACCTCTGCTTCTTGAGTTCAAGCAATTCTCCTGCCTTAACCGCTCAGCAGCTGAGGCTACAGGTGCACGCCACCATCCCCAGCTAATTTTTGTGTTTTTAGTAGAGATGGGGTTTCGCCATATTGGCCAGGCTGGTCTTGAACTCCTGACCTCGTGACCCACTTGCCTTGGCCTCCCAAAGTGCTGGGATTACAGATGTGAGCCTCTGTACCCGACTACCAGCATTCTTATTTAATCTCACTCTGTATGCTTATAAAAAGTATAAGACTACCTCTTTACAGCCAAGTATATTTAAAATCTAATTAGGACAGGTTGCCTTTTGCTGCTAAAGTCACCCATATAATTGAATAATTTCCATCCATTCTTTCCCATCTTGTAGGGATATAAGAGAAGCAAAATGTGCTGACCTTCTTGATTTGTTATGAGAAGAGGCGGAAAAATGAATATTTGATGTATGCTCAGCATTTTGTTAAGCTTTTTTTGTTTATAAAACTTCCATATTTCGTATGTGTTTTCTCATTCAATTTGTACAACAATCTGATTATGTAGGTAACATTTTCATTTTATCAAGTTCCAGCCCTCCTGGAGCTTATATGCTAATGAAGGCCAGCAGAAGATACACTGGCAAGCAAATAAATATATAATAAGATGTCTAGTGATTATAGGTGCTGTAAGGAAAAATTAAGCAAGATAGGGAGGTAGAGAATGAGAGGGGGCGCCATTTGAGCTAGAGAGAAACTCTATCTGATTGTTGCTATTAGGTAGATGTCAGAAGGAAGTGAGGGAGCAAGCCATGGAGATACTAAATGAGGGAAAGAACGTTCCATGCAGAATGAACTGCAAGTACAAGTGTCCCGAGGCAGGGGCATGCCTGATGTGTTTGAGGAACAAGAAGGCAGCCAAAGAGGCTGGAGCTGTCAGCCTGGAAAAGAGGGATAGGAGAGAGAGATTTGAACCCATGTCTGACTCCAAACCTATGTGCGCAAATGCTCCCCTCAATCTATGAATTGGGGGACAGTGTAGCAATTAGGGAAAGATTAGGGGATTCAAAACAACCCTAGGCTTTGCAATATACACTGTGAGTAATGTAGGAAATCACAAACAGAACTGTAAAATGTTTTATTGAAGGCAGGATTATGTAGTTTGGCCTTTAGGATATTGGAAGCTGTGTGTTTGCAGATTCCAACTACACAGGGCAGATTCAACTAGAAACAGCAGTGACATGAGAATGTTAGTGATAGTTACCCATGTTGAACTCCATGTTCCAGAAACTGTTCTGTGAGATTTACATATATTGAACCATTTATTTCTTATGACAACCTTGTTGTACTCATTTTACAGATAAGAGAACTAAGGCACAAAGATATTAAGTAACTTGCCCCATGTTATGAAGTTTAGGTTTGAAATCAGCCTGCCTGACTCTACATTCTGTAGTCTTAAAAAACAGAGGAAACAGAAAAAAATGTAGAGCAATTCTTCTTTTATTCTTTTATTATTATTTTTTAACCCATTACTTTCCTGAAATAGGGAGCAAAGATTGACAGGTGAGCTACCAGAAAAACATTTACTCTTATCTGTCTGAAGAATATGAAAGGAAGTTGGGAGAAATGAGTTAAGGAGAACAGTGAAGATCCACTTTTAGTCAAAGTATTTTCTCCTTTCAGTTTCCCTGTGGCCGACGACCAGCACAAAAATGAGATTAACCAATGAGAAACAGTATTGTGCAAAAATTAGGTCCTCAATAAAATGCTCTTTATATCTGGGTAAAAAAGCTGTTTCCTTTTTTTTCCTTTTTCCTTTGAAACAGGGTCCCGCTTTGTTGCCCAGGTTGGAGTGCAGTACAATCATGAAGTTCTTACTTTTAAATTAAGCAAATTCTTGAAACCTGGGTCAACTTTATGATTATAAGGTATTCATTCCATACCTACTCAAGGATTAAAAGGAGCCATGAGAAAGTATAAATCTGTTTTTGTTGTTGCTATTGATATTTTAAAAATTTGTGTGTTTTATGTTTTTCATTAGGCAAGGCTTTTAGATTAGTATCACTTGCAAATTGTTTGCTGAAATATGCCAGAAGCATCAGAATAAGTAGTTTAAGATTCTATTTGTCAACCTTGGTTAGAGATTCGTCAATGATATAAACACACATACACACTCACAGTTCCTAAGAACAACAACAAAAAACACATGTCCAGAAATTCTGAAGAAACTCAATGATGAAGTGTAAAACTGTTCATCCAAATATGTAACTGATTTTAAACAGCCACTCCATTGGAGAAGGGTTCCCAAACTTGATGGCCATCTGAATCACCTGGAAAACTTTTTTTTTTTTTTTTTAAAAAGCAGCCTGGCTGGCGCTGTGGCTCCTGCCTGTGATCCCAGAACTTTGGGAGGCTTAGGCGGGCAGATTGTCTGAGGTCAGGAGTTTGAGACCAGTCTGGCCAACATGGTGAAACCCCATCTCAACTGAAAAATAAAAAAAAACAAAAACAAAAACAAAAAAACAGCTGGGCGTGGTGGCAGGCACCTGTAATCCCAGTCACTCGGGAGGCTGAGGCAGGAGAATTGTTCGAACCCAGGAGGCAGAGGTTGCAATGAACTGAGATTGCGCCATTGCACTCCAGCCTGGGCAACAAGAACGGAACTCAGTCTCAAAAAAACCAAAAAACAAATAAAAAACAGGCTACTGGATGGACTATACCATGCCTGTGAACTTTCTATCTCTGTAGCAGGCTTAGGAAAACTATAGCTTGAAAAGTTCCTCAGGTGATGTAGTTGATAACCCAAACAATGACAATACATTTTAATTTATTTTATTTTACATTTTATTTTTTCCAACTTTTATTTCAGATTCAGGGGGTACATGTGCAGGTTTGCTACCAAGGTATTTTGTGTGATGCTGAGGTTGAGAGTACAGTTGAATCCGTCATTCACGTAGTGAAGTGAGCATAGTACTCAAGAGGTAGTTTTTCAACCCTGGCCCCCTGCCTCCTCCTCGCTCTACTAGTCCCCAGCATTTACTGATTCCATCTTTATGTCCATTTGTATCCAATGATTAGCTCGCACTTGGTGAGAACGCACAGAACTTGGTTTTCTGTTTCTGTGTTAGTTTGCATAAGATAATGGCCTCCACCTGCATCCAAGTTGCTGCAAATGACATGATTTTGTTCTTTTTTTATGCCTGTGTAGTATTCCATGGTATATATGTACCACATTTTCTTTATGTGGTCCACTCTTGATGGGCACCTAGGTCGATTCCATGTCTTTGCTAGTGAGGATAACACTATTTTAATAACCATTATCTATGATTCTCGGTGGTTCTCGGTGTTAGCATATAGCAGAATCACCTGAAGGTCTTGTTAAACCACAGCTCTCTGGGTCCCATCCTCTGGATTTTCTAAAAAAGTACAGCTGAAGTGTGGTGTGAAAATTTGCATTTTTAACAAGTTTCCAGGTGTTGCTTCTGCTTCTGATGGTCTGGGCATGACAGTTTAAGACTCCCTCAGTTATAAAAACTTTACAGTAAGACTGAGGAGGGTGTAGGAGATATGAGTATCACCACTTTGAGTCTAGCCACAACGACGACCTGGACTCCATGGTACAAGATGGAATCATTGACCGGTGAAGAAAAACCGTGAGTAAGACATTATTGCTCTGAGGTATAATTAATCAATTCGGTTGTTTGTGGTTTTAGTGAGTTTGTGAATAATGCACTAACCAGGGGCAATACTACATTATACAAAGCCATTTCTTAGCTGACTACTAATGTCTAAAATTTAGTTTCATGAGATTAGAAAGAGCAAAGTTGGGGAAGTAATCTTTTATTCAAGGATGAAATCCGATATAATGGCAGACATAAAGGAGATAAGCAGACGTTTCTCAAGACAGAGGAAAAAAATAGAGAATTACCTCTGGGATTAGGTCTGGAAATGTTTTTTTGTCTTAACGCCTTAGTAAGTACTTTACAACTGTTAGTACAGTGTAAATCACTCAGTGTTCTTAGATCCTAAATTGTTCTGAGAAAGAAAATGGCAAGCTAATAGGAATAAAGTCAAGGAAGCTTTGCACAACAAAACCTGTGAAGCATCTATATAATTTATGGGGTCCAGTGTAAAATAAGTATGCAAGTCCCCATATTCAGAAGTTAAGAATTTCAAATGGCAACAGCAGAACATTACAGCATGGGGCTCTGTGCGGTTAAACCAATCTCATGCCCCAGAAGCCAACCCTGGGTATAATCAAGAGAGTTTCAGAAGATTGGAGTTAGATTTGAGTTCTATCCCTGACACTGTATCATTGGAAGTGACCTACCTTATCTCATTGCTTGTGAGTTTCTTGATACGTACAATTCGGAGAATAATCCTTATCTTGAAAATTTATTGAGAAAAACAAGTTAGGTAATATGTCAAAGTCCCAGTGGTAGTGTGTGGTATAAAAACCTCATTAGAACCTTAAAAAACCCTAAATTAAAAAAAAAAAAGTTGCTGGGGCTGAAGAGATTATTTTCCCAGTATGGGTGTCATTTTGCAAATTCTTATAAAGCTGATTAATTCCTTAAATGTTTGTTGGTTGCCTATAATGTGTTAGGCATTGTCCTAGGTGCTGGGCTTACTGCTGTCCTTGTGCAGATCAGATCACAGTTTAGTGGGAGACACAGCCAATAAACAAGTAGATGAAACATAATTGTGAAATACAAAAATTACAGTGGCATAAAATAACTGGCGCAAGGGGTATAATATTAGAGGGAGGCCAGGGAAAGCTTCTCTGAAGAGGTTATATCGAGGCTATTATAATCTAAGGGTGGAGAAAGATCTAGTATAGGAAGTGCATTCCAGGTAGAAGGAGCAACACGTGCAGACTATCTTCAACAGTAAAGACCTTGGTATGTTTGAGGAACTAAGAGAAGATCAGTAGGCTGGAGCCAGAGAATGAGGCAGAGTGCTAGGGGATGAATTTAGGGAGAAACATGGGGCCAGATTGTGTAACCCCTTATGGGTCAATGTCTGGAATTTATTCTATGCATGATGGGAAACCATTGAAGAGTTTTAAATAGGAAAATGATGTGAGCTTATGAATATTCCTAAAGTGTCTCCAGATGCTTTGTGAGGGAAGAGTTGGAAAAGGCACAAGAAAAGAAGAGGTTATTGTGGGGGAAAACCTGGTGAGAAATGATGATGGCCTGGACCGGGCTGGTGACAGTGGAGATGGGAAGAAATGGACTGATCTACTGTATTTTTGTGGTGGGTGCAATTGAATTTGCAATTAATATGCATGTGGGTGTTAAGAGAGGCAGATGAATCAAGAATGGATCCTATGTTTCTGACTTAAGCAACTGGGTGGATGGTAATATTTATAGAAATCCTGAACACGTGGGGAGAAATAGGCTTTGGAAGAAAGGCAAAGGTCAAGTTTTGGACATGCTGATTTTGAGATGGTGGCAACAAATTGGTGAGGTCAATACATGTGACTGGAACCCAAAAAGATGTCCCAGTTAGAGCTAACCTGGGTATTATCAGTTTATGGGTGATATTAAAGCCCATTGATACATGACGTTAATTAGGATGATAGTACATAGAAAATAAGGGGGTCCAGGAAAGAGCCTTGTGGATTTATTTAGCAGAAGAGCTATCCAGGGAAACAGAGAAAGAAAAAACAGACATTTGTAGGTAATTATGTCGCAGAGGCCAAGAGTGAAAGGTCTTTCAGGAAAAAAATGATTAAGAGGGTTGAATCCTGCTTAGAGAGGTCCAGAAAGGTGAGAATACTAAATAGCCCATTGCATCTGGCAATATGAATTCTTTGTGAATTTGTCAAGAGCAGTTTTACTATAGTAATAGGGACAAGAAGCCAGACTGGAGTAGGCTGAGGAATGAATGACAAGTGAGGTCATGGAGACTATGTATACATTCAATCTTTTGAGAACTATAATGTACAAGGGAGCAGAAGAAATGAGATGGGCAACTGCTCGGAGGTCCTATGCCATCAAGGTACTTTTCCTATTAATATGAAAAATACCAGGGCATGTTTCTGAACTGAAAGAAATGATACCATCTAGAGGGAGAGAATGATGGTGGAAGACAGGGAGACACCTATAAAATACAAACTGAGAGAAGGCCATATATATACGTGTGTGTATGTGTATATATATATACCTACATATATACGTGTGTGTGTGTATATCCACCTTAAATTTCATAGTTCCAAAAAGGCATAATGCACTTTGTTTTCTTTTATTTCTAGAAAAATATAGATATTGTTTTCGATTCACAACTTTCAGTAATGAGCATAAAATATTGAGAGAAAACAAACTTAAATTGCTTTCATGGTGCCAGGCTTCAGTTTGGGAAGACTGTTTTGTAGAGAATGGTGAGAGCAAATTACTTTCAGTAAACAAAGGAATGGTTACTCAGAAAATGCCAGCTTTCTTCATTGCTTAGATGAGATGTTTGCTTCTCTTGGGTGCAGATCACATTACAAAATAGTTGCAAAGAAGATGAACCCTGAAAACCAAAACTGCAAATTTTGATTGGTTTTTAGAGGGTAGTTCTTTAAAAAACAATTATTATTTAAGGAATTTGTAACTTTCAGTGGATCTTTCCTATTTCTTATGTTTTCAGTCTAAAGTTATGTGTCAAAAAGTGGAAATCTGCTACACACATAAAAAGTGAATTTAATGTTAACGAAGGCAACTTGCTCACAGCAGGAAATGCAGTTTTACTCCAGAATATTTCTTTGATGAGCAACCAGTGATAGACTGAAATGGAAGTGCTGGAAATGAAGCAAAACTCTTAATAATCAGCTATATTGGGGGTTGTCATAGAATACATTTGTCAGTTTACTGGGCTGAGACTTAGAGAAGGTTTTGCATTGTCGATATTGCATCTTGATGTGGTGATATGAGTGTGTGGGGTTTGTAAAGGTCACCTCTTACTGGGTCTGTGTGGGGAGCTGATAAGGTCAAAAGTTTAGAACTAATTCTTAAATCTCCACTGAGCAGAAAGATATCTAAGTTGCTATAATATATAGTTGTCTTAAAGGTCCAGAGATACTGGAAAATATCACGTATGTGTGTTTTGTCGGCTGATTAATTTTGAAAGGGTAACTGTAAGAAACCACGCATAACGATATGATAGGAGTTTAGTCAAGTGTGTCTCCTTTGGAGTTTTCTTTCTTTTTTTCTTTTAATTTCAGCAATCCTGGAAACATTTTTCATTCATTCGGAAGTTTTTGTATAAGATCCATCAAGTTATATTAAGTATAAAGAAGTAGTGATTATCAAACTATATTTTGTAAAACCTCAGGTTTTCATAAAATATCTCTTGAAACTACTTGGGAAATTAGGCGCGTGGTCAAGGGGGCATCGCTCTTTGCCAGTAGGCCTAACTCAGTAAGGAATAAAGATTGAGGGGTCTGAAATGTGGAAAGGTCCCTCTAAGGCAAAGGAGAAAATCATTGTCGTAAATGACACATGCAAGTGGCATTGCTTGCTGTATCTATTTATAACTGTATAGATAATCTGTCACATTTTCCTTCCGCGTCTAAGACACTATTTTCTTTTTCATATTTTTCTTTCAGTATGCTGTCAGAATAGTCATGCCGTCTTCATAAGTTGGTACTCATATTACTGTATCTTTGTGTTGTCGGCCACTGCAGGGAAAGAAATAATTTTCCTCCTACCCATCTAAATTCTGAGACATCTGTAACAAGTTAACAAGAGAAAACCAAACAAGTTTATTAACATGTATATTTCTTATATTCAGGCGAGAAAACTCAGGGAAAGAAGAAATCTCAAAGACCTGGCTTAGAACTCTGGCTTACGTAGCATCTTCAACAAAAACAATTTATTTTAGAGAAGTGACAATACAAAAGAAAGGGATGCTAAGTTTCCAGGGGCGGCAAATTGTGGGAAGATAAACTTAGTCATGTGTATATAATGATGTGGTTGATGACAAACCACATGTATGACACCAGTCCCATAAGATTATAATAGTGAATTTTTATTATTTCTTTTCTGTGTTTTGCTGTGTTTAGAAGCACAAATACATACCATTGTGTGACAATTGCTAACAGCACACTCAGCACGGTCCCATGCTGTACAGGTCTGTAGGCTAGGAGCCATAGGCTGTACCATATGGCCTAGGTGTATAGTAGGCTATCCCAGCTAGGTTTGTGTGAGTATACCCTACGATGTCTGCATGAGGACAAAATGATGCATTTCTCATTAAGTGACATACGACTGTATATGGGAAACTAATAGTAGGTTAAGATTAGTAGGTACGGTTCGTGGTGTGGATTCCTCTGGTGATGTCTCCAGGCTAAAGTCATCTCTAGGGAGGAACATTTTATTTCCTGGTAGAGAAAGGAGGAGGGATACCTTTGTAAATTTATGTTCTGCCTTTAGGCAAATAGAGGGAGGAAAGAAAGATTTTCTTCCTCTTTTTTTAAATTTCAACTTGTATTTTGGATACAGGGAGTGGATTGGTGGTTTGTTATATGGGTATACTGCGTGATGCTGAGGTTTGGGGTGCAATTGGTTTTGTCATCCAGGTAAAAAGCATAGCACCCATAGTTTTTAATCCCACATCCCCTTCCTTCCCTCCCACCTCTAGTAGTCCCCAGTGTCTATTTTTCCTATCTTAATGTCCATGTTTATCCAGTGTTTAGCTCCCACTTACAAGTGAGAACATGTGATATTTGGTTTTCTATTTCTGTGTTAATTCACTTAGGATAATGGCCTCCAGCTGTATCCATGTTGCTGCAAAGGACATGATCTCTCTCTCTCTTTTAAATATAGCTGTGAGAAAGCTTCTTTTGGTATCTGTTTCTCCTTGCCTTTGGTTCAAAATAATCTTTATGCCAAAGTGGCATGTTTTAGGGTGGCATATTCTGCTAGCTTTCTCTTTATTACTCCCTTTACACATTTCCCCCAAACATTATCGTGAAAGAAGGAATTTATATAAGACAAATCCATCATGGTTAAGGACTCTGAGAGGGAAGTGGTCAACAGAGAAAGTCCATGTAGCATCCCCAGCCTCAGATTTATCTCTGGTCATCCGCTAATTCTCTTCTTTTCCTATCTCCCTCATAACAGACTTTCCATCCCCACCATGCACCTCATGATATCTCAGATTCCAATTCTCCTCCCCTTATGAGGAATAACAGAACACAAAGACAGTAACTAATGTTTAGGAAGGTTTAAAATAGGAAACTGATGAAAAGTATTATTTAACATGAGGTATAACAGAAAACTTTAAATCTGAATGTATAATTGGACTGTGACTGGTTGATTATTAATAACATAATTCATAATTTGATTTAAAAGAATAGTTACGTTGTACTTTATCAAACAAATCTTAGGAGTTTTAATGTTCAGAATGTCAGAATTATACCTGAAATATGTATCTGAACCAAGGTAAGATCACAGTTATTATTCTGACTTTTACTATAGAGCAGAAATTATCAGTCTGATATATTATGAGAAGGAAATAAGCCAAATTGAGATGATTTATATCAGAGCCCTTTTTATAGTGTATTTCAACTGTTTTAATTGTGATAAAATGTGCATAACTAAGATTTAACATTTTAACCATTTTTAAGTGTACAATGTAGTGGTATTAAGTACATTCTCATTGTATCAGAACTTCTCAGGAAACATGGATTGTGATTTGCATCTGGTTATAAATTTTTCTTGCAAATTTTGTTTTTTCTAGTTTGCTATTACCTCATTATGAAAGTTAAAGTAAGATAATTCAAGATTTACGGCTAAAAGAAATTAACTGACTAGATACCTGACTGATTTTTCGACTTCCTTAGGAGTAACTTATCTCACAACTTTATTTCCCAGGCAAAGAGAGATCTCTTAATTTGCAAACAAACAAACAGAAATGCTACTAAAAAATATGGTATCTTCTGCACATTTGAATAAATTTCTCAGTCTTGAAACATCTGAACAGCCATTTGATTTCTTCGTCCTTTGGGGGAAATATGCTTTTTTTAAATGCCAAAAATAGGGCCTGCAGAATAAACAAATATTAGCCACATATTGCTACTATGATAATTATTGTACTGTGTTAAATCCTAACAATAAGGCCTTTTCTGTTTACTAGTCGTATAAATTATTTTGGAAGAAAAATTGCTCTAGTAAGTAGATACAGTAGTGGGATGAGCAAAACCTATAAGAGCTCCAATATTTTACATTTTTATGATAGCCTTTTAGTTTTATTTTCCTCAGGTTTGCATTCTCTACTATGGATTTTCACAGTTCCTCTTGAAGTTCATGTCACAGTGATGAAACAATATTTGTTAGGTGCCTTATGGTTTTCAAAGCATTTGCATGTATTTATATATAGTGTATCCTTTGAGCCTTTTAGGAATCCCGTTGAGACAAAGGGACATCCTCAGGTGAGTTTCATAGATTGAGATATTTAACTTTCCTGATATCATTAGTGATGACTGATTATTTCGTGACTGCTCAGGACCTTTCCCATTTCCTCATAATACACTAATATCCCCTCCCCGTTGATGGGATCTGCTAGGACTGCAATGAGGTAACCACCAATCCCTGGTCATGTGGGCAAGGATGAGACCAGAGCATAGGCAATTAGTGGCTCCCTTTTGGAATGTGAACAATCAGGCTGCCAGAGGTTCAGATCTGCTTCATCTCAACAGGGATGTATCCTGATGAGACCATTGGTATTGAGAGAACTGCTGAACTTCCCACTGTCTTAATCTAGAGCTGCCTTGGTTCCTGTCTTTTCTAGGTTCTTGAACCTCCTGGAGAGTCTGAATCCCTGATATCCTCTCAGTAAATTCCCTTTGGTTTGTGTTTCCCAGAATCTGTTTCTGTTGCTTGCCACCCCAAAACCAGCACAAAGACATTCCCATTGCCAGCGTGGTAGAAGTTGGTGCTTGGACCCAGATATTCCAGGACTAATTATGTTTCATCATGCTGCTATTATTATTATTATTATCATTTTAAAGCACACTATTAAAGCTAAATTAAAAGCAACAATTCATTTAACCTTTAAAAAATGATTTTCAATTTCTCAAATATTTATTCCTGTCCCTTTTTACATTTTTCATGTTCTTCTCACCAAAGAAAAGTCTTTAGTCTTTTTGAAAACTTAAAAAATCATCAACTTAAAAAATTTATTTCCATCAGGTGTTTTGCCAATGACAGAACATGACAAAGAAGAATGATATATCAGATACAGGCAAATCATTCATTTTAAGAGAGAGTAAAGATGGATATACAATTATTTGATGTTTGGCTTTTGGAATAATCATGTCTTCTTCCATTTTATGAAGTCATTTTCTTAGAAATAGAGTATTTCTAATTTAGAAGTCTACACGAAATAATAAAAGAGCCCAGAATGGTGTGCTCTGTAATATTTCCATTTTCTTGGCACTCATTTCATACCTTTCTCAGACATGTTTCCATTAATTCTTTCTGAATGAATTTTTATTTACTAATTTAAATTAGTGCTTAATTTAATGGGATTATGAGATAATATTTTGGAAGACCAGTTATTCATTCAGTTACTGTTGGGACAGGCATTGTGCATGTGCCTTTCAACAAAACAGTCACCGTTCTCAAAGATTTGAACAGTAACTTCATAATAAAGGATATGTAGCTAGTCAATAAGCACATAAAGAGATGCTCAATACCATTAGTTTATCAGGGAAATACAAGTTAAAACCATAATGAGATATCACTATACACACAATAGATTGGCTAAAATTAATGATTGACACTGCTGGTGTTGGCAAGGATGTGGAGCAATTGAAACTCACATGGGTTGTTAACGAGAATATAAACAGGTACAAACATTTCAGAATACTTCAGAAAACAGTTTCTCATAAAGTTTAACAAGCACATACCATATGGCCCTGTGATCCCAATGGAAATATATGGCCACACAGACTATCACATAAAAGTTCTTAGCAGCTTTATTAGTAAGAACCCCAAACTGGAGACAACCCAATGTCCATTCATAGATAAACAAATGAATTGTGGTATATCTCTACAAAGAAATACTCGGCAATAAAAAAGAATGAACCATTGATACATGTAACTACATGGTTAAATCTTAAAATATGCTGAGTAAAGAAACCAGACACAAAATAGTACATATTGTATGATTCTATTTATATGAAATGCCAGAAAAGACTAGTCTAATTCAGAGGGACAGATAGGAGATCAGTTATTAGCTAGGACTTCCCTTAAATTGAGAAGAGGTAAAAGGAAAGTTTTTGGGGTTATAACTTTCTATATCTTATGGTGGTAGTCTCACAGGTGTATAGTTTTGTCAAAACTCACTGAAATATACATTTAAAATGGGCACAGCTTATTGTATGTAAACCATACCTCAGGAAAGTTGACATAAATTTAGGTGAATAGTATCCCTTAAAAATATTATTTTGTAAGTCATATGTTAATGTGATTGTACCTAAAATGAAAACATAAGGCATTTTACTGGTTGTGTTTTTAGAAATAGTGTTTTTTGGCAATTTTAAACATAATTCCTTTTCATAAACAGTGATATAAGATGGAAAAATTATCCAGGAAACCAGCTATATTTTCTACTTATAGCAAACAATATCTTAATTATGCAACAATAATTAGCCTTCATATCTTTAAGCAGCTTGTGCTATTAGTTTGGGAAAAACATTAAAACAGCAAAAACTATCATTTTAGGTGGTGAGAAATTGTTAACCAATCCAAACTAGTTTATCAAAATAAAAGTAATAGTAATTTAAAATATTTCATTCAACATTTGATTGTATATTTTATAAAATTTGTAAGGAAAAACACACTAACATATTGATGAGCTTCTCTGTTCTCTTAAGTACCTATTCTGATTTATATTACTAAATCTTCTCCACTGATTTACAATTTTTAACAGGTGCCAAATCCCAAACAATGCTTTGATACTATAGGTTAAATTACCAGGTCTTCTTTTTCCTTTGTGAAATACAATACTATTAAATATTCATTTATTGAGAAGGGCAATTCTGAGCCTCACTGTCAACTAATGGAAAGTAAAAAAATTGGAATATTATAACAAGATTACTTTTAAAATGTGTTTTCCCAATGCCTCAGGCAATAGTAGAAATTCAATATTTTTCTATCATCCATTCTTGTAATACAATTTTAGAGTGAATGTTTTTGGAAATAATCTTCTCACATTTTTTTCTAATACTATTTTGCTCTTAGTGTTTTATATTTTATAAAATTCCTTGTACCATAAATCTAGAGGTAAATCTATAGAGGCTTTTAGAAATGGGGACCACACTAAGAGTCTCTTAAATGCCCATCCAGGGGGCTGGGTATAGAAAACTGTCCCACCGAGTCAGCAATAGAAGGTAGGTGAAACATTTTATAAGCAGAAATTAGTCAATTTTCCATGTTAAGGATATAATGATCATATACAGCAGCTGAGATTTATAATTTCTCAAAGTCTGCTTGTAATTTTCTTATACTTCTGAAACTTACTGGATGATTTATTTCCTTAAAAGCATATCTTAGTATTACCCAGTGTACTGCTTTTATTTATGATGTATGAAAAAAAGTTGTTCTCATTAGGTCATTTTTATCAGATCTAGATAAATAGAAAACTATATATATTTAAAGATTAATATTAATAGACAATATTTAGGTCTATCATATTTACATCTAATCATGACAGTATTGTTTTCATGTGGCTAATATAACAACCAGCCACAAACTGGGTAGCTTAAGACAACAGAAGTTTATTCTCCCACAGTTACAGAGGCCAAAAGTCTGAGATTAGTCTCACAGGCAGAAATCAAGGTGTCAGGAGGGCCATACACTGTCCAGGAGAGAATCTGTTCCTTGTCTTTTCCAGCTTATCTTGGGCTATCAGCATTCTTTGGCTTGTAGCCACATCACTCCACTCTCTGCCTCCATGGTCATTGCCTTCTCTTCTGGATGGTCAAATTTCTTTCTGCTTGTCTCTTACAAAGACACTTGTGATTGAATTTTGGCCCACTCGGATAATCCAGGATAATCTTCCCATCTCAAGATCCTTAACTCAATTGTATCTGCAAAAATCTTTTTTTAAAATAAGATAATGTTTACAGGTTCCAGAGATTAGAACCTCATATCTTTAAGGGCCATGATGCAGGCTATTACAATGACCTTAAAAAACGAAGCTTGTGATTTTAATTTATTGCTCTTTTCCTGTCACCTCAAAGCACATATGGTCTTCCCTACACATTTTTAATTTAAAATATTTAGTCAAAAAGACTGAGTATGTTGTATAAGGCTGTGTGTGTTGTAATTCACAATAATCATATGAATCTTGGGATTTCTCTGCTTCATGAGTTAGTATCATGTCTCTCCAGTAAGCTAGTAGAGATTTTGAACACAAGATCTATGTGTATCTTATACCATATGTCATGCACCTGAGAATTTCCCTGACAGTACCAATTTATAATATTCAGTCCTATTGTTAACCACTATATCTATTGCATGTTGAATTTTTTGACTCAAATACGATTACTGTAAACAGGCCATCTGACAGAGTAGATCTTAATGATTTTAATAGATCTGTTCAAGAGAATAATGGCATTTCATTTTGTTCATATTAGTTCTCTCTCACATCTGTTTTTTCCTTTGTGAAAGGAAGGAAAAAGGTAATCAATGAATAAGCTCTTAAGAGAGTGGCGATATAAAATCTGTTTCACAACATCGAATTATGACAACCTATTATTGTTGTGATGAACTGATTCTTGTGATAAGGTATTGATGTAGCAGAAATAAAATCCATCCTATTAAAATTTTATTTCCATGGTCTCTCTTAGATATTGGCTTCTGCCCTCAAATGGTATAATCTTTCTTCATCTTAATAGTATCTTTTAGCTTTGTAGACCACAGGACATGCAGCTTGTGTGAGAGAAAGGTTATAGCTGCCAAAGCATTATGAAGAATGGCACTACACTAAGTGCAATACAATGGTATAAATTAAATTTTGTTTTTACATAACAGTTAAAAGGTTATGGTTTCATTTAGCCTTGTGAATATTATGAAGCAAAGAGTCATGCTTGGGAAGTCATTTTTAGATTAACGTCAATAACTGTGGTATAAACCAGTGAGGAGATAAACATGCTCAGAGTCTTAGTTTGTTTTATGTGACTCTAGCAGAATACCCAAGCCTGAGTAGTTAAAACAGAACAGAAATGTATTTTTCACAATCCTAGAGACTGGGAAATCCAATATTAAGGCATCCAGCAGGTTAGGGCCCAGTCTCTCTGCTTCCAAAATGGCACCTGAATGCTAAATCTTCCAGAAGGAAAGAGTGCCATAACCTCACATGGCAGAAGCTGAACTACTCCCAGCCCTTTTAAATAAGGGCATTAATCCATTAGTGAGGGTGGAGCTCTCTTGACCTAAATACCTCCCAATACTGTTGTAGTGGGAATTAAGTTTACAATACATGAGTTTTGGGGGGACACATTCAGACCCTAGTATTCAGTAAGCACTATTCATTGAACAAATATAAAGAAACTACAAGCGGGGAGGGGGGAGGGATTGCATTGGGAGTTATACCTGATGTAAATGACGAGTTGATGGGTGCTGATGACTTGATGGGTGCAGCACACCAACATGGCACAAGTATACATATGTAACAAACCTGCATGTTATGCACATGTACCCTAGAACTTAAAGTATAATAATAAAAAATAAATTAAAAAAAAAGAAACTACAATATTAAGAGACTTGCTAAGGGTATAGTTTTGGGGACCTAACTGCCTGTATACAAATCCTATTGCCATTACTTACTAATCTTATGACTTTGGGAGTCACTTAATTTCAACTAGCAGAGTCTGTTTTCTTCTTACCTATAAAAAGAATAATAGATACTTTCCATATTATAATTTTGAAGGTTAAATTAGATGAGGTACATAAAGCACTTAGGACTTCCTCATGCTAAATACTCAATAAAATGAGTTACTGATTTTAAAAAAATTTATTTTTTTATTATACTTTAAGTTTTAGGGTACATGTGCACAACGTGCAGGTTTGTTACATATGTATACATGTGCCATGTTGGTGTGCTGCACCCATTAACTTGTCATTTACTTTAGGTATTTCCCCTAATGCTATCCCTCTCCAGTCCCACACCCCACAACAGGCCCTGGTGTGTAATGTTCCCCACCCTGTGTCCAGGTGTTCTCATTGTTCAATTCCCACCTATGAGTGAGAACATGCAGTGTTTGTTTTTCTGTCCCTGCGATAGTTTGCTCAGAATGGCTTCCAGCTTCATGTCCCTACAAAGGAAATGAACTCATCCTTTTTTATGGCTACATAGTATTCCATGGTGTATATGTGCCACATTTTCTTAATCCAGTCTATTATTGATGGACATTTGGGTTGGTTCCAAGACTGTGCTATTGTGAATGGTGCCGCAATAAACATACGTGTGCATGTGTCTTTGTAGTAGCATGATTTATAATCCTTTGGGTATATACCCCGTAATGGGATTGCAGGGTCAAATGGTATTTCCAGTTCCAGATCATTGAGGAATCACCACACTGTCTTCCACAATGGTTGAACTAGTTTACATCACCATCAACAGTGTCAAAGTGTTCCTATTTCTCCACATCCTCTCCAGCACCTGTTGTTTTCTGACTTTTTAATGATCATCATTCTAACTGGTATGAGATGGTATCTCATAGTGGTTTTGATTTGCATTTCTCTGATGGCCAGTGATGAGCATTTTTTCATGTGTCTGTTGGCTGCATAAATGTCATCTTTTGAGAAGTTTCTGTTCATATCCTTTGCCCACTTTTTGATAGGTTTGTTTGATTTTTTCTTGTAAATTTAAGTTCTTTGTAGACTGGATATTAGTCCTTTGTCAGGTGGGTAGATAGCAAAAATTTTCTCCCATTCTGTAGGTTGCCTGTTCACTCTGATGGTAGTTTCTTTTGCTGTGCAGAAGCTCTTTAATTTAATTAGATCCCATTTGTCAATTTTGGCTTTTGTTGCCATTGCTTTTGGTGTCTTAGTCACGAAGTCCTTGTCCATGCCTATGTCCTGAATGGTATTGCCTAGGTTTTCTTCTAGGGTTTTTATGGTATTAGGTCTAACATTTAAGCCTTTAATCCATCTTGAATTAATTTTTGCATAAGGTGTAAGGAAAGGATCCAGTTTCAGCTTTCTACATACGGCTAGCCAGTTTTCCCAGCACCTTTTATTGAATAGGGAATCCTTTCCCCATTGCTTGTATTTGTCAGCTTTGTCAAAGATCAGATGGTTGTAGACATGTGGTGTTATTTCTGAGGGCTCTGTTCTGTTCCATTAGTCTATGTCTCTGTTTTGGTACCAGTACCATGCTGTTTTGGTTACTGTAGTGTTGTAGTATAGTTTGAAGTCAGATAACGTGATGCCTCCAGCTTTGTTCTTTTGACTTAGGATTGTCTTGGCAGTGTGGGCTCTTTTTTGGTTCCATGTGAACTTTAAAGTAGTTTTTCCCCATTCTGTGAAGAAAGTCATTGATAGCTTGATGGGGATGGCATTGAATCTACAAATTACCCTGGGCAGTATGGCCATTTTCATGATACTGATTCTTCCTATCCATGAGCGTGGAATGGTCTTCCATTTGTCTGTGTCCTCTTTTATTTCATTGAGTAGTGGTTTGTAGTACTGCTTGAAGAGGTCCTTCACATCCCTTGTAAGTTGGATTCCTAGGCATTTTTTTCTCTTTGAAGCAATTGTGAATGGGAGTTCACTCATGATTTGGCTCTGTGTCTATTATTGTTGTATAGGAATGCTTGGGATTTTTTCACGTTGATTTTCTACCCTGAAACTTTGCTGACATTGCTTATCAACTTAAGGAGATTTTGGGCCGAGACACTGGGGTATTGTAAATATACAATGGTGTCATCTGCAAACAGGGACAATTTGACTTCCTTTTTTCCTAATTGAATACCCTTTATTTCTTTCTCCTGCGTGATTATCCTGGCCAGAACTTCCAGACTATGTTGAATAGGACTAATGAGAGAGGGCATCCCTGTCTTGTGCCAGTTTTCAAAGGGAATGCTTCCAGTTTTTGCCCATTCAGTATGATATTGGCTGTGGGTTTGTCATAAATAGCTCTTATTATTTTGAGATACATTCCTTCAGTACCTAGTTTATTGAGAGTTTTTAGCATGAAGGGCTGTTGAATTCTGTTGAAGGCCTTTTCTGCATCTATTGAGATAATGTGGTTTTGGTCTTTGATTCTGTTTATATGATGGATTATGTTTATTGATTTGCATATGTTGAACCAGCCTTGCATCCCAGGGATGAAGCCAACTTGATTGTGGTGGATACACTTTTTGATATGCCGCTGGATTCAGTTTGCCAGTATTTTATTGAGGATTTTTGCATTGATGTTCATCAGGCATATTGGTCTAAAATTCTCTTTTTTTTGTTATGTCTCTGCTAGGCTTTGGTATCAGGATGATGCTGGCCTCATAAAATGAGTTAGGGAGGATTCCCTCTTTTTCTATTGATTAGAATAGTTTCAGAAGGAATGGTACCAGCTCCTCTTTGTACCTCTGGTAGAATTCAGCTGTGAATCCCTCTGGTCCTGGACTTTTTTTTGTTTGTTAGGCTATTAATTACTGCCTCAATTTCAGAGCCTGTTACTGGTCTATTCAGGGATTCAACTTCTTCCTGGTTGAGTCTTGGGAGAGTGTATGTGTCCACGAATTTATCAATTTCTTCTAGGTTTTCTAGTTCATTTTTGTAGAGGTGTTTATAGTATTCTCTAATGGTAGTTTGTATTTCTGTGGGGTCAGTGGTGATAACCCCTTTATCATTTTTATTGCATCTATTTGATTCTTCTCTCTTTATTATTGTTGCTAGTGGTCTATGTATTTTGTTGATCATTTCAAAAAACCAGCTCCTGGATTCATTTTTTTTTTTTTTTTTTTAAGGGTTTTTTGTGTCTCTATCTCCTTCAGTTCTGCTCTGATCTTAGTTATTTCTTGCCTTCTGCCAGCTTTTGAATGTGTTTGCTCTTGCTTCTCCAGTTCTTTTAATTGTGATGTTAGGGTGTCAATTTTAGGTCTTTCCTGCTTTCTCTTGTGGGCATTTAGTGCTATGAATTTCCCTCTATACACTGCTTTAAATGTGTCCCAGAGGTTCTGGTATGTTGTGTCTTTGTTCTCATGGGCTTCAAAAAATATCTTTATTTTTGCCTTCTTTTCATTATGTAGCCAGTCATTCAGGAGCAGGTTGTTCAGTTTCCATGTAGTTGTGCGGTTTTGAGTGAGTTTCTTAATCCTGAGTTCTAATTTGATTGCACTATGGTCTGAGACAGTTTGTTATGATTTATTTTACATTTGCTGAGGAGTGCTTTACTTCCAATTTTGTGGTCAATTTTGGAATAAGTGCGATGTAGTTTTGAGAAGAATATATTCTGTTGATTTGGGGTGGAGAGTTCTGTAGATGTCTATTAGGTCTGCTTGGTGTAGAGCTGACTTCAAGTCCCAGATATCCTTGTTAACTTTCTGTCTCGTTGATCTGTCTAATGTTGACAGTGGGGTGTTACAGTCTCCCATTATTATTGTGTGGGAGTCTAAGTCTTTTTGTAGGTCTCTAAGGACTTGCTTTATGAATCTGGGTGCTCCTGTATTGGGTGCATATATATTTAAGATAGTTGGCTCTTCTTGTTGAATTGCTCCCTTTACCATTATGTAATGGCCTTGTTTGTCTCTTTTGATCTTTGTTGTTTTAAAGTCTGTTTTATCAGAGACTAGGTTTGCAACCCCTGCTTTTTTTCTGTGTTTTGTTTTCCATTTGCTTGGTAGATCTTCCTCCATCCCTTTATTTTGATCCTATGTGTGTCTCTGCACATGAGTCTCCTGAATACAGCACACTGATGGGTCTTGACTCTTTATCTGAAAGTCTGTGTCTTTTGATTGGTACATTTAGCCCATTTACATTTAATGTTAATATTATGTGTGCATTTGATCCTGTCATTATGATGTAACCTGGTTATTTTGCTCGTTAGTTGATGCAGTTTCTTCCTAGCATCGATGGTCTTTACAATTTGGCATGTTTTTGCAGTGGCTGGTACTGGTTGTTCCTTTCCATGTTTAGTGCTTCCTTCAGGAGCTCTTGTAGGCCAGGACTGGTGGTGACAAAAATCTCTCAGCATTTGCTTGTCTGTAAAGGATTTTATTTCTCCTTCACTTATGAAGCTTAGTTTGGCTGGATATGAAATTCTGGGTTGAAAACTCTTTCCTTGAAGAATGTTGAATATTGGCCCCCACTCTCTTCTGGTTTATAGAGATTCTGCTGAGATATCAACTGTTAGTCTGATGGGCTTTCCTTTGTGGGTAACCCGACCCTTCTCTCTGGCTGCCCTTAACATTTTTTCCGTCATTTCAACTTTGGTGAATCTGACAATTATGTGGCTTGGGGTTGCTCTTCTCGAGGAGTATCTTTGTGGCATTCTCTGTATTTCCTGAATTTGAAAGTTGGCCTGCCTTGCTAGGTTGGGAAGTTCTCCTGGATGATATCCTGAAGAGTATTTTCCAACTTGGTTCCATTCTCCCCGTCACTCTCAGGTACACCAATCAGACGTAGATTTGGTCTTTTCACATAGTCCCATATTTCTGGGAGGTTTTGTTTGTTTCTTTTTACTCTTTTTTTCTCTACACTTCTCTTCTCGCTTCATTTCATTAATTTGATCTTCAATCACTGATACCCTTTCTTCCACTTGATTGAATCTGCTACTGAAGCTTGTGCATGCATCACGTAGTTCTTGTGCCATGGTTTTCAGCTCCATCAGGTCATTTAAGGTCTTCTCTATGCTGTTTATTCTAGTTATCCATTTGTCTAATCTTTTTTCTAGGTTTTTAGCTCCCTTGCAGTGGGTTCAAACATCTTCCTTTAGCTCAGAGAAGTTTGTTATTACCATTCTTCTGAAGCCTCCTTCTGTCAACTTGTCAAAGTCATTCTCCATCCAGCTTTGTTCTATTGCTTGAGAGGAGCTGCGATCCCTTGGAGGAGAAGAGGTGCTCTCGTTTTTAGAATTTTCAGCTTTTCTGCTCTGGTTTCTCCCCATCTTTGTGATTTTATCTACCTTTGGCCTTTGATGTTGGTGACCTACAGATGGGATTTTGGTGTGGATGTCCTTTCTGTTGTTGTTGATGCTATTCCTTTCTCTTAATTTTCTTTAACGATCAGGACTCTCAGCTGCAGGTCTGTTGGAGTTTGCTGGAGGTCCACTCCAGACCCTGTTTGCCTGGGTATCACTAGTGGAGGCTGCAGAACAGCAGATATTGCAGAACAGCAAATGTTTCTGCCTGATCCTTCCTCTGGAAGATTCCTCTCAGAGGGACACCTGGCTGTATGAGGTGTCAGTCAGCCCCTCCTGGGAGGTGTCTCCCAGTTAGGCTACTTAGGGATCAGGGACCCACTTGAGGAGGCAGGCTGTCTGTTGTCAGAGCTCAACCCCCATGCTGGGAGAACCACTGCTCTCTGAAAGGTGTCGTTTAAGTCTGCAGAAGTTTCTGCTGCCTTTTGTTCAGCTATGCCCTGCCCCCAGAGGTGGAGTCTTCAGAGGCAGGCAGGCCTCCTTGAACTGTAGTGGTCTCCACCCAGTTTGAGCTTCCTGGCCTCTTTGTTTACCTAGTCAAGCCTCAGCAATGGCAGATGCCCATTCCCCAGCCTCGCTGCTGCCTCACAGTTCCATCTCAGACTGCTCTGCTAGCAGTGAGCAAGGCTCAATTGGCATGAGACCCACCAAGCCAGGCATGGGATATAATCTGGTGTGCTGTTTGCTAAGTCCATTGGAAAAGCACAGTATTAGGGTGGGAATGTCCCAATTTTCCTAGTACTGGCTGTCACAGCTTCCCTTGGTTAGGAAAGGGAATTCCTGGACCCCTTATGCTTCCCGGTTGAGGTGATGCCCCGCCCTGCTTTGGCTCACATTCTGTGGGCTGTACCCACTGTCCAACCAGTCCCAATGAGATGAATCTGGTACCTCAGTTGGAAATGTAGAAATCACCCGTGTTCTGTGTTGTTCACACTGGGAGCTCTAGACTGGAGCTGTTCCTATTCAGCCATCTTGGAATGAAAAGTGAGTTATTGATTTTCTTGGATTCTGAGCTAGATAGGAAACATAAAACCATCTAAGAGAAAATAGCCAATTCGATGAATTTAAGCCACATTCCCCTTCCAACTTAATAAGCAGGCCATATTTAATGAATGTGCTCAACACAAATTTTTCCTTCAATGTGGATCACAGCTTCTTTGGAGCCCCCATACTGGCATACTGGCTCTTGAACTCCCCATATCAAGCTTGATCATTGCTCTAAACCTGTACCCTTAAACTCTGAGTTCTGGTTGCAGACCCTTTTCCTGTCTTTAAGTTCAATCCTTGATCTCTGAGGCAATACTGTCACTTCCACTTTCTAAGAGGACTCAATACCCCAAAGTCTCCTAATCCAATAGAAACTGCTTGTTATGGTTCTTAAAGGCACTGATGCAGATGACATTATTTTAACAAGGATGATTGAACAAAATAGATGTCTTTGGGTTGATTTCTAGTCACTCTAAATCCCTGGAGAAGTTTTAGTCACACTGCTTTTTCCATAAACAGAATTTCTATTTTCTCTGTTTAAAAAGTGTTTGTTGTCATCAGGTATCTTCATGTGGATGGGGTGTGTTTTTCTCCTGGTACACTGATGTAAACAGTTTCCTTACAAAGGAAGGCTGGCCTTAGCTAAAGACTGAGTTTGGCAACACTTATCTAAGTTAACTTCCAGACTTTCCACTTGGAAGTTTCTCCTTCCTAACATAGCTTTATGTCCTCTTATTCCTTGAGGACAATTTTAGTTCTAATTATGTTTATTTTTCTATAGAGTATATTTGTATAGAGAGAGACTGTCATGTTCCTTTTGCATTCATTCATCTTTTTATTGACTTTCATTTGACAAATATTTATTAAGCACTTTAGCATAGGCATTGTGCAACTCACTAGTAATAAAATGGTAAGCAAAATAGACAGATTTGGATCTTTTTCATAAAGGGAGCTGTTTACATTTTTTTTTTTTTTTTTTTTTTTTTTTTTTTTTTTTTTTGAGACAGAGTCTCTGTTGCCCAGGCTGGAGTGCAGTGGCATGATCCCAGCTCACTGCAACCTCTGCTTCCTGGGTTCAAGCTATTCTCCTGCCTCAGCCTCCCAAGTAGCTGGGATTACAGGTGTGTGCCACCATGCCTGGCTAATTTTTTGTGTTTAGTAGAGACAGGGTTTCACCATGTTAGCCAGGATGGTCTCGATATCCTGACCTTGTGATCTGCCTGCCTTGCCCTCCCAAAGTGCTGGGATTACAGGCGTGAGCCACCATGCCCAGCCACCAATTTTTTATTGTTTGAAAAAAGATAATGCTATATTAAATGATGGAAAGCTTTATCTTTCTTGTTTTTATTCTATTACTTCTGAGTATTTCTGCACGTAGATGTGAAGCAATAAACAGTAGATACATAGATGCTTTCTTAGCCTTTGGCATCGTTCAAAAATATATTTTCATCTGGAATATGTATTAGTTGTAATCTGCCAAATATTACTGCTCTTCGAGGAAGCCCTGGTACAGGAAATAAAGACAAATAGGGCTGATAATTTTATAAGTACGAAAGGAGAACCATCAGGAGAAAATAAAATTCATAAAATGACATTTTATTACAAAACAATTAGAATTAGATCTCAATATGTAAAAAGCAAACAAAAAGAGTTTCAACAGGACTCTCTAAGCTTACAGTGGTAAGAGTGGTTTAAGCTTACTTTTGTTTTTTCATGTTCCTAAAGGAAAAGACAAATCTGCTCATACAACATTGAAGAAAAGGAAAAAAAAAATCATGTATATGAATCAAATTTCAGGATAAGATTTCGTTTATATGAGAATAAAACCTAGCAATTATCTACTAGTATTAAAATATCTTCTGGAGTAGGAGGAGGATATGTTTAGCTGGTTTATGTCTTCTCCAAATCTAAACCCAATGTCTAATGATCGTTTGTACCAGTTTTTAAATTCCTAAAAGGAAGATTTTAAGAAACATTTGTACATTTTGCACTTTACTTACTGTATGTATAGGACAAGGCCATACATACAGTCAGTAAGCAAGTGCAAAATTGAATAGAATAAAGTTGTTTTTATATGATGATAGACTTGATGAAGACAGCCAGACAAGGAGTAATTATTTTACTTGCCAGTTGGCAAATATTTACTGATAATTTGTACGAGGCAAGAAATATACAAGGTGTTGGAATATGAAGTAAAATGCGATCGAATCCATGACTTAGAGGTGTCCACTTATCATGCATGTTAATTATAGCACAATGTAGAAATATCAAAATGTAGCTATATATAAAATACTGCAGGAACTGAAGGGGTCATGGACCAATGCTTCCTGGATAAGTTGAAGAGGACCTTACAAAGCATACTGGATATTTGGTTTAGATATAGAGAGATTTTCTAGGTGTTGTATGAGACAAAAGTATAATAGGTAGGGAGAATGAGCTTGTGCAATGCCATAGAGGTACGAAAGAACCTGGTTTGTGACAAAGCAGAAGAAATTGGGGCACAGAAGTTAGAGGGAGTCTAGGAAGGCATGGATCTTTTGTTTTGCATGGAGTCCAGGCTTTATTCTCTATGCAACGGGGAGCC
The DNA here is from genome assembly GCF_047675955.1 of Chlorocebus sabaeus. Lineage (NCBI taxonomy): Eukaryota > Metazoa > Chordata > Mammalia > Primates > Cercopithecidae > Chlorocebus > Chlorocebus sabaeus. The sequence continues at coordinate 26,205,877 of NC_132915.1, forward strand.
ATTGGATGATGTAAACAGACCAGTGACATTATCTTGAAATACCTCCAGCTAGTTTTAAGAATGGGTTGGAGGAGAGGAAAAGACCAGAACCAGCAGGGCAACAAAAGCAGTCAGAAGGTGATAGCATTAGTCCAGCCTAGAGATGGCCAGGGTCTGTCTGATATAAGACATAGAGACAAGAAAGGGAAGGAGAGACTTAAGATTTTATAAGGCAGATTTGAAAGAACTTGATGAGTAAATTACAGAAAATAGAGAAATGAATAAGTTAGAGGAAGGCATCTGGTATAATTTCAAATCCTAAAAAGATTCTCGTGTTATACTATGTTGTTCAGGTGGAAATGCATCTGATTAAGGTTGATATTAACTAAACTTATTTCCTAATGAAAACCTATTAATGTAACAAGCAGTTATTCATCATTTATTTATCTTATGTGTTGGACACTGATTTCTCCTTAAAAAGTCAGTAACAATAACTAGTATTGTTGAGTTGCTACTTACTTAGGCACAATGCCAAGGAAATAGACATTTTTATCATTCTCTCAATCACCTTGGGATGTATGTATTATAGCCCTTGTTTTATAGATAAAGATGCCCAGGCACTGAGTGACTCGTTTCCCCTGTAACCTGCTAACCTTGTGAGAGGTTTCCTTAATAGAACAAACACTGGACATTTCTAGTGCTAAAACCCTGCTATTTTCTAGCTTACTCTGCCTCAGAATATCAATTTAATATATTCTGTGTTTTAGGATTTTGGAAAGAGAAATATTCCTAATTGATCATTAGAAAGCACCAACTTGTCCACATCCTCTGAATTTAAGTTTGATTCCTGTGGATTCTTAATTCTCCTTTTAAGATGCCGGTGTTTATCTTGCAGCAGTCTCTGAGGTTCCATGGGTCTTAGCTCTTTTGATGGTGTCTCCTGAAGACTGCTGATGAGAACTGTTTTATATTGGCCTTACAATTGGTACAGAGCATAGGAGTCACGCTCTCTGGGTTCAGATCGCCCCCTCTGTCATTTATTAACTGTATGACTTCACTTTAATTCTTTATGCATATACATGCTTTGTTTGCTCACTCATCAAGCAAAGATTATAGTTTTGTTTCACAGGACTGTGGTGAAGCTTCAATGAGAATGTGAGATAGTTAGCATAATAGAACCTGGCATATAGCAAACATTTTTAAAATGATCATCATTAATTTTTTAAAATGACCTAACACTCTCAAGTCATACAGTTTCCAGAAACAAGTATATTCTTTTTGCATTTCTTACTTTGCTGTCTTTATACATACTTTCTCACCTGGAGTAGACAAAACCCTGTTTCTAAATCTTCAGTTGCTTCTTTCTCTAGAACAGGAGTTGGCAAAGTTTTCCTGCAAAGAGCCAGAAGGTAACTATTTTAGGCTTTGAGGTCCATATGGTATCTGTTACAATTGCTAAATGCTGCCATTGTAGCATGAAAGCAGCCACAGACAGTTCTTAAAAGGACTAATTATTCTGTGTTCCAATAAAACTTTAATTATAAAAACAAATGTCCAGCTGGATTTGGCCTACAGGAATAGTTTGCTAACCTCTTTCCTAGAAAGTTCTTTCAAAGCTCCCAGTCTGAGTTGGGAGCCATTCTAGGTGAGCCTTTATCCACTCGTTACCTCTTACTGAGCACTCTACATGTAGGAAATTATTTGTATCTTTCATAAGATGAAGAACTTTGAGAACAAGGATTGTATCTTGTCTTTGTCATCTCTTTATAACTTTTGCAAGAGTAGAAATGGTTCGTTGATGTTTCTTGAGTGAATGGATGAATTTCATTAACAGGATGCTGTGCATTGGCTCTGATTCAATTGCTGTTAAAAAATCTGACCTACACTGAGAAGATTAGTGTAAGGTTCAAATTGAGGCCCAATCAACATGGATCATAGTTGGGAAAGGCATGGCCTCCTTGTCTCACAGATAACACAAAATAAGCATATGTTACTTCATGTTTGCTTTAAAATAATTATTTTCCCTACCAAGGAGTACAACTCTCAGAGACCATTGAAATGAAATGATGCAATATAAACAGTTCCTTTATTTCTTAGATATAGGATCACTCAGTTAAGTACAACTTTAAATTTAGTGATGTAGGAAAAAAGTGTTTGGGAATGGGATGTTGATTAGTTGTAGGCTTTGGAAATGCTTATTAATGGATTATCAAAATACACAGGAGAAATGCTTACAGACCTTTGATATATCCATGACAAGACCTTTGTGCATTTTCAACTTAGCTGAGTAGGGAGGAGGCTGAAGATAAGTGTTACCAAAACCCAAAGAAGAATTGATCTGGAGGAGACATCTGGCAAACCACATGATAGAAAATGAACAAATGTAGACACCTCTTTTCTGATTTTTGATTATTTTGCATACTATAATTCTTAATGTTGACTCCTAAAGAAGCAAGATTTTGTGCCACCTTTTCATGTGTTTGTTCATTTAAATTGTCTAGACACTTACAAGTGAACCTATTTAAATAGCTTTGGATTTCAATTTATTTTGGCAAAACTAAGCAGCAAAGTGCCAGGCTATGTAGACTTGCATGCTGCTTCTAATTTGTGATGAGTAATTGACGACAATTTGTTTGAATGTTCATTTCTTTCTCCATTTCAACCTCTCTGGCTGAAAGTTGGCAGAAACACTTCTGATACGTAAACCAGCCATCACTTTATGGGTTACACACTGATAATATATGGTGTGCCTTTTGAGAACTGTCTCCCCAGTAACTCATGAGAGTGATTTGGAGGGATAACATGATTTTTTATAATTTCAATATTTGTCTCTGCCTGAAGGCTGCTCAGCTGGATAAATTATTGAGTAGTCCATTGTCAAATCTGAGCATAGACTTTATTTTGAGGTAGGCTTAGAAATCTGAGGCTGATGTCCTTTGAAATGGCAAGCAAGTGCTTTGCCTTCCCATCTATTCTAGTTGTCACTATTCAAATCCAATTCTTTAATACCTCAGCTTTGTAGCATATCTGCTGTTCTTTGGTTACTCTCTTCTCTAACCACTCTGTGTATTAATATTATTATAAAACTGCTTTCAGAATATTGTTATTTGTTCTAGAACATGCAATGAATTCTTGATGTCTATCTCATAAAGAGCAAGCTCTTCAACTTCGCTTTAGATTCTGGAATCCAATCTCATTCTGTCTACTTAACCTGCGATTTTCTTTTACCTAACTTAAAACACTATTCCTGACAGATGGGTTTATTTACTGTCCCTTGGGCCTGCCAAAACCATGTTCTTCATCTGCATGTCCTCCTCCAATAGTTTGCTCAGATAAACACTGGTCAACCTCTAAGATTTTCCAGTTCCCTAAATCCTCTAACTACCTTAGCCTACTCTGGTCTAACCTTCCCTCATCTTCCTTCCACCCCACGTGCGTTCATTTCAGTTAAAAGAGCTCTAAGTTCCCTGAAAGCAGAGGTTACTAGCCATGTGATAGATTCTTTTTTTTTTTTTTTTTTTTTTTTTTTTTTTTTTTTTTTTTTTTTTTTAAGATGGTGTCTCACTTTGACCCTTAGGCTGGAGTGCAGTGGCACAATCTTGGCTCACTGCAACCTCTGTCTCCCAGGTTCAAGCGATTTTCCTGCCTCAGCTTCCTGAGTAGCTGGGACTACAGACATATGCCACCACATCTGGCCAATTTTTGTAGTTTTAGTAGAGACAGGGTTTTGCCATGTTGACGAGGCTGGTTTCCAACTCCTGACCTCAGATGATCCACCCACCTTGGCCTCCCAAAGTGCTGGGATTACAGGCATGAGCCACTGCGCCCAGTAATTGATACTTCATCAATGTGTGTTTGGTTTTACTAATGAGCATTTGAATACCTTTCTTTGAATGTATTTTTATAAAGTTAATTTTTCCATGTCATTAAAACTTCTGGATTCTGAAAAAAAAAAAAAAGAACTAGTAAAATGTCTTGCCATATACTTAAAAATAGAACCAAGCTGTTTGCTTTTGGTAAAATATTAATATCGTGGCAGTAGATTATAACTCTTTACCAGTAATAGTAAACTATGGCAGGTCCTTGGTTTTAAGTATTAGCAATAAATAATTTCAAAAAATTTAGTTTTGAAAATTGAAAAAGTTAAAATTAATAAATGTGAAAATTAAATAATAAAAATACTTTCTATTCTACTTCTTCCTCAATTAGAAGTATATTAACCAAGATTTCTTTTACTCCCATGCAACTCTTTTGCCACCCAGTTGATGAGAGAAGAGGGCTTCAACAATAAGAGAATTAAATAAGAACATAAGTAACAAAAATCCCTCTCTAGATCATCCCAGTGAATGTCAAAGTAAACTTTGTGTATAATATAAAAATATCTCAATTATGTTTTAATTAGAGAGCCAAACACTTAGAATTAGCCGCTGGAAGTATAGAAAACTCCCATCAACCGTAATGTAAGCATCAGAAAATCTTCCCAACCTGCCAGGCATGGTGGCTCACACCTGTAATCTAAGCACTTTAGGAGGCTGAGGTGGGTGGACTGCTTGAGACCAGGAGTGGTGAAATGAATGAATGAATGAAAATCCCCCAAACCAGAATTATTTTTACATTATTCTGTAATGTAGTTGATATTAATGATAACCCAGAGGCATTGTGCAAGATTCTGATTTGGTGTTTCAATTTTGGAAGGGACTTTAATGGTTACCCAAAACAACTCTTATTTTTCACCTGAAGAAACTAAGGATCAGAAAGGTTAAGTAACTTGGTCAAGCTCACTCAGCTTTCATCCAGAAAACCTGATCTTTTGACACCCAGACCAGGATTTTTTAAATTTTTCACATCATATTCAATAAAAGAATAAACTATATTCAGTAAAAAAAAAAAATCAACTTCTAGAAACTAAAAGAAAATACAGGCCAGGAATAGTCACTCATGCCTGTAATCCCAGCACTTTGGGAGGCTGAAGTGGGCGGATCACAAGGTCAGGAGATTGAAAACATCCTGGTCAACGTGGTGAAACCCCATCTCTACTAAAAATACAAAAAACTTAGCTGAGCGTGGTGGCGGGCACCTGTAGTCCCAGCTACTTGGGAGGCTGAGGCAGGAGAATGGTGTGAACTGGGAGGCGGAGCTTGCGGTGAGCCAAGATCACACCACTGCACTCCAGCCTGGGCAACAGAGTGAGACTGTCTCAAAAAAAAAAAAAAAAAAAAAAAGAGTAAAATGAATACAATCTATCTTTAAATTATCCAAAGATAGCTTATTTTATAGATTCCCTTGCAGTCCTTTATTTGAATCTATATTGAATATATAATGTAACTTAGCTATAATCACTGTGATCGCACAAAATACACAGTGTTCTATGTAGTTATTTCTACTTAGAATTTCCTGAAGCAAGGAGATTATAGGTTTACTTTCCACTTTGTTCTTAGTGCTTTGAACATTCTCTGGCATGTGCTGGGCATTGACAAGAACAACTTATTTCCCCATTAAGTAGTTTTCTAAGTCATGATTTTTAATGACTTCATTATATTTCATTATATAATTATGCTATCTTAGTCTCCTATTTAGTACCATTAGGTTGTCATTTTTATATAATACTGCTATGAAGATTCTTGAAGACGGATCTTTCAGAATACATTCTATTGTTTTTTTTTTTTTTTTTTTTGAAGATAAATATTGACTTAGCACTATTGGGACAAAGGGTATGGTCAAAATTATTTAAGGTTAAATTATGGGCATTGTTCATTTTATTGATAGTATCAATTTTGATATTTTTTCTTTGTTTAATAGATGGAAAAGAATTTTGATTTTAAAGTTTACATTACTCTTATTCATTAAATTGAGTATTTTTCAATGTTTATGGATTATATTGTTGTTACTCATCAATTGCCTGTTCATAACCTGCATCTTATATTTTATGAGGACTTTTCTTATATTTCTCACTTTGCTTTAGTGTAGAGATTGTATGAGTCTGTTCTTATGCTGCTATAAAGAACTACTGGAGACTGGGTAATTTATGAAGAAAAGGGGTGTAGTTGACTCACAGTTCCAGAAGCTGTACAGGAAGCATGGCTGGGAAACCTCAGGAAACTCAAAATCATGGTGGCAGGCAAAGGGGAAATAAGCACGTTTTACCATGGTGGAGCAGAAGAGAGAACTGGGAGGAAGTGACACATGTTTAAACCATCAGATCTCCTGAGAAGTCATTCATTCTCATGAGGACAACATAGGGGAAATCCATCCCCATTATCCAATCACCTCCCACCAGGTCCCTCCCCCGATATTGGGAATTACAGTTAAACATGAGATTTGATGGGAACACAGAGCCAAACCATATCAGTGATTTATAGATTCAAAGTACACACAGTTTCTAATTTATTCATTATAGCAATCTTGTGGGAAAAATAGTGTATGAATCGTATTTTATAGATGAAGACAAACTTAAAAAGTCGTTACTTACTCAAATATGCAGCCGGGATAAAAACTGAGCTTTTTTCTGTTAACACTGCCCTGGCCTAAAAAATATCTTTTCAAAGGAGAGATCCTTGAACTTGGATAAAGGGGAAACTAACACTACACGAGAATATCAAGTACTGTATAATTAAATTGATGTAATGTGAAGCTTATCATGGGACAGATCAGTGCTGATTAGCTTACTAGCACTGATGTGAACATCTGATACAGGCTAGGGACTCAATTCATTGTTGCTGAGCAAATGGCACAGTCTAAACTGGATCAACTGGATAAAGTTGCTGGGAAGGTACATGGTTATGGTCGAAAAAAGAGTTTGGCTTGGAAAAAAGTCCATTCTATTCGTCAGTCAAGGTTCAGATCTACATTTGAAAGCAGTTTCTGCCAACTTAAAGAATCTCTGATGTGTATTCAAAGAGGTTTGCATGTACACAATATTCTGGAATATATAATGTAGACTCTGCATCTTTTTCTTTCTGTCTTTCTCTTTCTGATGTAAACATGAGAGTTCTGCATAAATGTAATATTAGACCATGGGAATTTAGGTCACTGCATTTCAAATTGCATAATCTAATCTGAAATTTATTTCAAGCTTCTCTGATATAGGTGGTCAGAAATTTAATGCCAGAATTTAAATTTGTTGTCATTCCTTCTGCTTTGGAAAGAATGTATCCAAAGAGAGCCTTGTAGGGGAGAAAAAGCTCCAACTCTTCCTTGGTGAAGTTTGTATTATTTTAGGTTTAATCCAACAAACACTTTAAGTCACTGTGATGTTGTATATAACATTCAACAGACCTTAGAGTGTCAAGAATCAGTTATTAAGATACAGTTTATAAGATTGTCTGATCTCAAGAATGCATTCTATTCTTTAGGATAAAAAGGAAAAGTAAAGATAGAGAAATGCAATTATACTTAAAGGCCCCCTTTTTAAAAGAAAAACAGATATTACAATAGTATTGGAAAATATATGCTTTATAAACAAAAAGTATTTTTGCTGACCAATACCCTCCAGATAAAGACCATACTATTGTGGCTGTAAAGGAGTATAATAGTAGCTGCAAAAATGATGTTTATCTAAATGGAGATGTATTTCATTATTGGAAAACCATGATTTTATTCTGATTACCAACTGTGCTATTTTTGTTTAGAAATATCTTATCATACTACATTAATGTTGCTGAATTAATTCTCTATGTTGGAGAATTGGAAATGTGTATGTATGAACACTCAAGGGGAGAAAACCTGGTGCATGTTTTCCTTCTACTGCATATAAGTCTTAAATTTTTTTCCTTTTCTTTCTTTCCTTTTTTTTTTTTTTTTTTTTTTTTGAGATGAAGTCTTGCTCTATCAGTCTGGAGTGCACTGGCACGATCTAGGCTCACTGCAACCTCCACCTCCCGGGTTCAAGTGAGTCTCTTGCCTCAGCCTCCCTAGCAGCTGGGACTTCAGGCACATGCCACCATGCCTGGCTAATTTTTTGTATTTTTTTAAGTAAAGATGGGGTTTCACCGTGTTAGCCAAGATGGATCTCAACCTCCTGATCTTGTGATCTGCCCGCCTTGGCCTCCCAAAGTGCTGGGATGACAGGTGTGAGCCACCATGCCTGGCATTTTTTTTTCCCCCTTAAAGAGGAATTTATTTCAAAGATTGACTTTAACTTTCTAAATTGGGTTCTGAGAATCATCTTTCTCCTGAGCAAACTCCTGTGGCTGGGGTTTCTCAAGTGTAAGAGTGTAATAGAATGACTCACATCTAAAGTTGTGGCCTTCTGATTTTAAAATATTCTTTTCCATAGTGATGAACCCATTGTTTAAAAATGAAAATTAAAATGGAAGTTGTTGTAAGTTGTAATTTACTTTATAGTTGTTTTAGACCAAATTGTGTCACCTCTTGGACTCTTAAAAGTTGTTAAATAAATTTGTGCTTTGATAATCATTGCTGCTACATAACTCTTTGCACATTAAGGATTTTTTTTTTTTTTGAGCAATAGTACTTTTTTTGGTCTTGGGTCGTTATCTGAAGAGCAGTAGTTCTTAAAAGCAGTTTACCAACCCAAAGATGAAAAATACGTATCTGCCAAATTACCAGTGATAACTTCTAAATATCACAGGGCAGAGCAGAAAACCATTTACTAAAGTGTTTATCACTTGCCTGCTTGAATTTGTTTTCTAATCCTAATAGTTGTTTCCCATTGATCATAGAATTAAGACCACATTTCCCAAGTCCTTCAAAGCAGTTCTCTCATTTTTATTAACTTTTCTTATTCTCATTTTTGCCTTTTTAGCTAACCATTTAGGTTTTCCTGAACATTTCCTTCACTGGATTTTTGTCCCACTCCCACCTTTGTACATTCCCCAAATTCATACCCAGTGGAAATTGTCCTCCTGCTTTCAGATTGTCAAGTTTTAAAATTTTACATTAATTCTGTATTTCCATCTTTTTCACTAAACCTTTCTCACCTCACTGATTAAAGGGCGTTAAAAGGCATTTTTTTTGATGCGAAGCTTGCCCAGGAGAGCACATTTCATGAACCTAGTAAGTGGTTTTGGTCATGATGATAAATAATTAACTAGAATTGTAAGACCTTAGTCAACATTTTGATCTTTCGAAAGATTGAAACAAGCTTCATTAATTTGCTAACAGCTAGAAAAATCAGAAAGGAAAATAGTTAATGATAGTTGATCTCTTATTTTGTACCAGTATTACCTGAGTACCATACTGCTGCTGTCAATTACATGAAGTTAAAGTTAACTCTTCTACAGGGTAACTCCATATGTGATTGCTTCTCAAACAAAGCACTCTCCCTAGAATGTCTAAAGTTTTTGTACTAGCAGAACTTTTCCTATGTAGTCTACTGTGGTTCATTAATAAAGTACTTAGAATTTCCTACATGATCATATTTATCATTTTCTTAGGTGATATAAGAGTCCACAGTTCCGCTGAGGAAGGCAAAGCATTTATATCTGAAGCTGTTACATCTTTATATTAGAAATCACATAATTAAGTGCCAAATTGAGTATAAGAGATGGAAATACAGATCAGAGATACACTGAATGAAGTGTTCTGGGGAAAATTTAGTTGAGAAAATAGATGTGGACTTGAGCTGTGCAGGAAAAAATTAAAGGATTGGAAGACCACTGGTGAGGCTTCGTGATGATCAACAGAGGTGCTATTGGCATTTTGGTAGCACAATGTCTCATTATGAGGTATTGCCTGGTCATTGCAGGTTGTTAAGCATCCCTGGATTTTGAGTACTAAATGACAGCGGTACTTGCAGTTGGAGGGGCAATCAAAACACCCCACACAGGTCCAAAGCACTCACTTGGATGTTGTACTTCCCTTGGTTGGGAGCCATGTCTGGGACATGCCATCCTCCTGTGGACATTTTGAATTTTGGCCTTTCCAGGCAGAGTTTGATGCCAAGTAACAGGAGGTGAAGGTTTATATATTGACACTGTAACATATTTTAGGAGAAGATTTAGAATTGGATGCTTTTAAGAAACAGGTTGATTTTTTTTTTTTTCTCTTGAAATTATTCCTAAATCTGAGTTTTGTAGTCACCAGGGAAAACTTTATTGTGGATCTGAGAAAAAAAATTCTGTGACATAGGCAGATCATACATCAAAAAGGCTGGGATGTGTGAGAGCAACATAGGAACCAACAAAATATAAGTTACTGAAATTGGAGAATTCAAGAAAAATCTGGAAATGGGTCATTTTTGGCTGACTTATATGCCTGTGCAGGGAAAAGACCTTCATATTTAGTGAAGCAAGCCTTGGACTAGTTTTGGAAGCTTGTAGTCTCATGTATCTTTAGAAATTTTGTGTAGTTATAATACTAAACATATGCTTTATCTTTTAAAATGTGAAGACCAAATATTTTTGGAAAAAGAAACTAAAAATTACCTCACCAAGGAATTTTTTTAAACTATGTTTTCTATGGTTGAAATTGTACAATATACACAACTTAGTTTCCTGTTTCTTAAATTTAAAGTTATGGAAGTATTTTACTTGCACATTAAACTCTATAAGAATATTTGTGATGCATCAATAATAGAATATAAATGGTCAAATAGTTGTACTAAATTCTTCATTTATCAGTTCTATAAAACTTCTCATGTTAAATAAACCCAGATGAGGAAGCATCATTGACTTTTCTCATGTTTTAGCAGTGTTACCTAATCTCTTGCTTTCTCTCATGTCCTTTTAAGGGTCTAATGAAATCAATGGATCTCTTCTCAGAAAATTACATGTGTACATATAACACATTTTTTTTCTGTATTATAAAGCAGTTTCCAGACCTCCTGAAGACTATCTGTAGATCCATTAAAGGAATATAAATCCTGGACTATGAATTCCTATTTTTCAGCACAAACTTTCTTTTGAATATGGGAAAAATCAGGAGAAGAATTAACTGTGATGTTGAGATGTCTGTCACTTGCTGGTCTCAATGGAGCTTAATGATCTGAGTGTGCTGTGTTGTATACTTATTGCCAACTGTTCAGTACCCTGAGGCCATCTTTAGAGTTTGTTTATTCCAGGCCATTGTACCAGAACGTCTTTATTGATGAAATTGACTGTGTGTGGTTGGAAGGGGTATGAAGAGTCTCTAGGATATTCCCTTGGGCAGAACTGTGAAGTCCCCAGTTTCAGAGTCTAGAGACAAGTCTCTGTGCAGACACGACTGACTTGGTGCACAATGGGAAAGTATCCAAAGATTTTCCTTGGTGATTTCTAACTTTTCCTTCAGGTGTTTTCATCTTTTTGTTTGGTATTCCATCCTCAAGCTCTACCAAATTCTCCCTTTCAAGCACCCTTAATTAGCACTTACAGTATTTCCCTTTTCATTTCTTGCCCCATCACTATCTTGCCTATTTTATTCTTTTCAACCTAGGCTAGGTACTGTTCTGGGACATGAAAATAAAAAGATACTTTTTCAATATATAGTATCTTTCACCCCATGCTGTGCTATTAAAAATCTAGAAATTCCTTGAAAGAGGTGATTGTTCTCAAACTTCCATTCTTTGCATTCCCTTGGCTGTTTTATTGCTATAGAAACCTCAAGAGGCCTAAAAGTCAATTCACTTCCTCACTCCCTTGGCCTGAATCAGGCTCTTTTCTTACTTTGACATTATTCCAATCTGCCCAGACTCAAAACTGCCCAGTCATCTTTCACATCTTTATCTCACTGTCCAGTTATAAACACGGTATCCAGTCCTTTCTGGAAAACAAATCGTTTCTTACATTCCTTCCTTTTAATTCCTATTGCTCCAGGCCCATATGTATGATTTAGATTTCTTGTTTGCTTTCTACATTGTTCTATATTCCTACCAAATAACTTTCCAAAACATTACTTTGATTATATTACACATGTACTCTAAAACATTTAATGGTTTCTCCATTTCCTAAAGGGGAAAGTGCTTTCAATTGAATAATTATTCAACTAGAATATCTTAAATGCCATTTTCCATGCTGTATAGGGTACAAATGCGATTTTGATGTAGCTTCCTGAGAAACTCACAGTATAGCAGGAAAACTGAGGTGCACATAGTTAACTATAGTGCTATATAGAAGGTGCTGTAAGTCTTGAGAGACAAAAAGTTTTATTAAATTTGAGAGAAGAGAGTGATAATTCCTTCTGATAAAGAGGCATAGGGGAAGATACTACTTTAGAGCCATATCTGAAAGAATGAGTAGGATGTAGACACAGGGAGAAACAGGGCAGCAGATTTGAAAATGGAGAAGATTATCTGAAAAAAGACCAATACCCAGCCAAGGCAAAAAATACCCCAACAAAATTGAGGGAACTTTTGAGTTGTCCAATTCAAAGTTGTTACTCTGGCTCTCAGGGCTTTCCAGGTAATGGACAGCCATCTTTCTGGACATGTCTCCTTCCATTCCCTACCCACATTGTCCTAGGCTTTCTTGTCCAACAGTGCTTTGATTTCATTTTCTCCTTTCCTTTTACTTTTCTGCTAGTGGACTCTCTTACTTTTTTTCTCTAACCAAAGTTCAAACTTTCAGTCTGATGTCCCAATTCACATTTGAAACTGTGTTTTCTTTGTAGGTACAGTATTTGTTTTTAAATTAAATTTGAATGCCTAAATGTGGGGCCCGCACACTCTATTTCACCACAGTCTGCCTAATTTTCATTGTTGTATTTTCTAAATTGGCTTTTCTCTTTTTAGTTTCTGCTCAGGCTCTTGTCATAGGAATTTAAGATCCCTTCAGCTCACTCAAATTCTACTGAATTTTTCTTTAATAAAGACTGTCCAAGCCACTCTAGCCCATAGAAATAACTTCTGTCTTGAAATTTTCTTTCTCTTCTGATCATACTGTTTTATGCCCTTCAGTTATAAATTATGTATGCTTTAAAATACCTCTAAATTGAGTGATTTAATAGCTGCTTAAATGTTTAACTATTATACCTTGTCTCTTCAGCCAGTTGAAAGAACTAGAAGTATTTCATGCCCACAAGAATGACTTACATTCAGCATAAGTGCAAAAAACATTCGGTTGAACCATGAGGAATTACTACTTTTGTTTGTCCAAATGTTTGAATATCAGCAATTTGAAAGCGTTTGATGTAATAGTCAAATTCGATTTTTTATCTTGCAAATTTATAAAAATCCCCGAAATGGATTTTAAAAATTTTATGGCTAAATGTTTGTTTATTTAACATCTTTCATGTGAAAAAATTTCATTTACATTTGATAGAGCTTGACCACTGTATTTATAAATTAAGAATTTAAAAAGTTGTTTTAATCTGAATGTATGAACAATAAATATCATTAACCTATACTTGAATTAGGAAAATAACTATTTTGTTGAGGAAAGGTAACATCTTAGGAAAGATCACGTCATATTTTATCAGTATATTTTTTAACAGAAAGAGAAGTAGACAGTTGTAGTTGCTTGAGTTAGTTACTTGAACTTTAATTCTGGTCTAAAACAAGTCACTTCATCTTTTTATCTTCTGTTTCCTGTTGCGAAAAAAAGAAAAAATGGTAATGATACCTTTCTCACAAGCTCGTTGGAAGGATCAAATAAGATAACACATAAAAGATTTCAAGGCTGTGTCTAGTACATAATAGCCACTCAGTTTCCTTTCCTTTATTTTTTTCAGGCAAGGGTGGCCTTAGGGAGAATGTTAGTTACAAATGACAGTAATTTGTAATTATCAAGACTAGATAAAATATTTGCCTTCTTATTTACTCATGTTTTATTTATTTGGATCTACATAATAAGCATCTCTGACTTGATGTCTCAATACCTTTACCTATTCATCTCTTGCTTTCTTTGTCCCAGACAACTTCAAGTCTTTTAATCTTTGCTTGAACTATAATTTTCCCCACACTCACTAGGGCCCATTTCTCCATACCCTGTACTTCTTTCTTCTTTGCAGCACTCATCACAATTGCAATGGAAAAGTAATTATGGAGCTCAGCGTTTAATATCTGCATATTTGCTAGTACATCTTTGCTAGTACAGTGACCATGCTGATTTCATTGGTTGTTGTTACTACAGAACCAAGCATAGTACCTGACCTATAGTATTGTAATGTTTAATGAGTACTTGAGAATCAATGATTGACTGACAGTTTTAATTCATACGTTTATAGACAAAGACCTAAGAGTGGCCCATACACAGCCAAAATGGAGTAAGAGTCTGTTAGCTGGTCTCAAACTCATTTTCCAGCTATAAACTATCTAAAAGAAGAAGTACAGATCTTATCTATGAAGCTGGTAGAAAGGAGAATCTTGTCTTTAGTGAAACCAGTGACATGAGCTCTGTATTCAAAATGATGAGAATATAAAGATTTGCAAGTAACTAAAGTTGAAATTTGGAGGACTAGAAATGCAAATATTATTCAGAGTATAAGAGCCAAGCTCAGTTGCTGACTCAGATAAGAAAGTCAAAGTTTTAGTTGATGCAGTGAATTTACCATTAAGTTTCCTTTATGTGTATAAAAAACATAGTAAATTCATTCAACTTCTCCCTTACCTGCCTCTCTTTTTCTGTCTTAAATATACTTCTAATAATTTTGCCTCCTGCTTTCTTCCATATGCCAGTGAGATCAATCTATCTGTGCATATTGATCTGTCTGTGGATGTCTATCTGTGGATACCTATCCATCTATCTTATCTATCTCTGCATACCTATCTACTGATGTCTATTTAACTCATGTGTCATATCTGGAGAATGTAGATAACTGTGTGTGCCTGTGTTCACATGTATGCTCCTGTGTATGTATTTCACTAATGTTCTGTCTAAAATATTTTCCCAAATAAGGTTTCTTTTTAAATTTTATTTTTCCATAAGTTATTGGGGCACAGGTGGTATTTGGCTACATGAGTAAGTTCTTTAGTGGTGATTTTTGAACTTTTGGTGCACCCATCAAGCAAGCAGTATGCACTGTACCATATTTGTGGTCTTTTATCCCTTGCCCCATTCCCACTCTTCCTTCCAAGTCTCCAGAATCCTTTTATCATTTTTATGCCTTTGCATCCTCATAATTTAGCTCCCACATATCAGTGAGAACATATGGTCTTTGGTTTTCCATTCCTGAGTTACTTCACTTAGAATAGTCTCAATCTCATCCAGGTCACTGCAAATGCTGTTAATTCATTCATTTTATGGCTGAGTAGTATTCCATCTTATATATGTACACCACAGTTTATCCACTTGTTGATTGATGGGCATTTGGGTTGGTCCCATGATTTTGCAGTTGTGAATTGTGCTATTATAAACCTGCGTGTGCAAGTATCTTTTTCGAATATTGACTTCTTTTCCTCTGGGTAGATGTCCAGCAGCGGGACTGCTGGATCAAATGGTAGTTCTACTTTTAGTTCTTTAAGGAATATCCACACTGTTTTCCATAGTGGCTGTACTAGTTTACATTTTCACCAGCAGTGTAGAAGTGTTCCCTGATCACCGCATCCACACCAACATCTGTTTTTTGACTTTTTTTTTTATTATGGCCATTCTTGCAGTAGTAAAGGAGGTATCACATTGTGGTTTTGACTTGCATTTCCCTGATCATTAGTGATACTGTGCATTTTTTCATGTTTGTTTGCCATTTGTTTATCTTCTTTTGAGAATTGTCTATTCATGTCCTTAGCTCACTTTTTGATGGGATTGTTTTTTTCTTACTGCTTTGTTTGAGTTCACTGTAGATTCTGGGTATTAGTCCCTTGTCAGATGTATAGATTGTGAAGATTTTCTCCTAAATAAGTTTTCCAGATGGGTTGTTTGAATTTCGTGTGGAGTTAAGACATCTCTTCTTTTTATCATGTAACATTTTGTTATTGTTCTCTTTTTGTGCTCTAAGAAGCTGTTGTTTTGCTATAATTTTTACAGCAGGATCTGATACTTTGCAAGTGGCCAGATCTGTTCACATTAGTTTAAGTTCCCAGATATCTCATTTTGATGCTCTGAAAAACAGTAGACTCTGTTGATCCCTGGGCTCTGGACTGCAAATGTGCATTTCCTCTCCTGGGACACTGAAACCACATCAGGGAAATTGAAGAATTTTTTTGTTGTTGTTGAGTTTTAAGTGACTTTGCTCTGAAGCTAAAGTCTCCCTTGGCTGATATATGTAGAACTGTTAAAGAATTGAGAGGCTAGTGAATGTGTCTGTAGGCCCGAATATACTGTCAACTATTCTCAAGGCTGAAATAGGTAGAACTGGGAGGAGTATGGATTAATTCTGCTTCAGTGTTCATGACTTACATTTTTCTTAAGGAAGTTTTTCGTACTGTCATTGGCTTTCTTTTATGCATCTTACATTGAGGCTGAAATAATACAGCCAATTCCCCACATGTACGCTAAGGCTCTATCTCAGAAGTTTTGTGGGGAATGATTTGTGGCGAATTTTTCTTCTCACTTTTTACATTTTTATTTTAAATCTTTCTCATCACCCAGGTGCTTACTTTGACTCTGTCAGACAGAAGTGATTGAAAATAACCAGATCTTTTACTTTTCTTGAAAAAAGAAATAACACTTTTACTTTTTTTATTCTCCTAAACTTGGTGTGTCTATATATGTTTCTGTAGGAGATTGTAAACATAAAAACATGAAAGTCAAGCTTCAAGGAAAATTTTTTCCTCTTAGCTCATCATATAACTGGTCGTTCCTCTTTTTCTTTTTCTTTTTTTTCCCAACAGTGCCACAGAAATCCCTGACTAACAAGTCTTTGATTACTGTGGTTTCTTTGAAGACAGGAAAAAAGCCCTTCAACTTCTTAGAACCAGAACTGCCCAAAGAATATTATATGGCAATTAAAGAGTTATTGGAGAATGTAGATGATGTGGGAAATATATTCATAATGTATGATTGAGTAGAAAAGTATGTTATAACATAATAGAAAAGTTACGTATGCATCTGTGTGTGCATGTGTCTGTACAATTTCTTGATGAATATTTATTTTGATGTTAATAGTGGTTGTCTCTGGAGATAATATTTTGGCTTTAAAATTTTTAAAAATAAAATTGCAGTAAAATTAATAATGGAGGTAACCTTTCTTGAGGGCTTACTATATGTTAGGCATTGTGAATGCGATTTCTGACTTGTTTCACTTCTCAAATTATTTAATATTGTACATATTTTAATAAGAAACAAGTAATAAAATAATGTTGATGTTTCAAAAAGAAGTCTTCCTTTTTCTTCCTACTTTGCCAACAACAAATATTTAATTAGAACAATTGTGGCATTAACATTCCTTTTCATGAAGATTCAAAGTCTTCCTTTTCCATTTTGTTATACTTCAAGAAATCTCTTCATAGGCAGTTTATAGATGCAAAGTAGCATGGCTCTTGGTATAAGCTAAGATGTGATATTTAGGATTCTGTAACTTTTGAACATCTGTGGCTCTATAAACACTAGGTCCTTCCCTGAGAGAGATCCCACAGATGATTTGCTGCTATCAAATTAAAGATCATGCTCAGTTATCTGATTTGACCATGAGGATTTAGAATTCAGAAACTAGGTTTGATGAATTCTTTGGTGTTCTGTGGTCTCCAATGCAGTGGTTCCTGATACTGTTGAGGAAGCTTCTTAACTGGCTTACTTTCCATCCATAATCAGGAAACCATTGCCCTTTTAGGTAATTTAAATTTTCAAAAATCGAGTCTAATTTGTTCTTTGTAACCTCATAGATCATTGATCTATTCGTACTCCATCTCTTTCCCTGCAAAATTTGACCTAATTTATTCTTATGTTAGATAATTAATAAGTGCAAGAACCACCAGTTGAGCAAATGCTGTCTCCGAGAAAAGCAGCATACAAGTATGTTTCCAAACATTCTGACTGTTAGCATATGTTCTCAGTGCCAATGGAAGATCACATGAACTTACTAGAAAAGGATAAATGTTTGTATTATGTATATATGTCTGTTAGCCAAACACATGGTAAACTAATGAACTGATTTTTATGGAACATTGATTGTCATTTTCTTCAGAAATTTTATAATCTATTCTCAGGTTTGGGAATACTTATTAAAGTTATTGCTATAAATTAATATTTTGAGCCCTTATTCATTGCTTAAGCTACAGGTCAACTATATAATAACTGTTTTAGTGTTATATAATGAATAACATCATGTAGTAGTAATTAGAGATTACTATTGCAGCATGAAAATCAATGAAAGCGAGTTACATATACACACTTCCAATATCCAATTGACTACCAGATATACAGATATATTGATATTGCACAGACCGTTCAGAGCCAACATTTCTAGGTTTATTCTTATTAGTTTTGCCAACTCAGTCCTTCTGAATGTGTTCGCTTTCTGTATTTGCTATTTTTGTTTTTTTTAAAGACAGTCTTGCTCTGTCCCTAGGCTGGAATGCAGTGGAACAATCTCGGCTCATTGCAACCTCTGCTTCCTGGGTTCAAGCAATTCCCCTGCCTCAGCCTCCTAAGTAGCTGGTACTACAGGCATGCACCACCACACCCAGCTAATTTGTTTGTATTTTAGTAGAGATGGGGTTTCACCATGTTGACCAGGATGGTCTCAATCTCCTGACCTCGTGATCCACCAGCCTCGGCCTCCCAAAGTGCTGGGATTACAGGCATGAGCCACCACGCCTGACTTGTATTCGCTATTTTAAGGAACAGCCCACCACTTTTCTGCCCCTTTCTCTCAATTGAGCTAGAAATCTTGGAGTCATTCTTAACTCTATTCTTTCCATTGCAACTTCCACACCCAATCAGCTACTACTACTTGTTGACTTTATGCCTGAATCTTCTAAGACTTGGCAGGTGTGGTGGCTCATGCCTGTAATCCCAGTACTTTGAGAGGCTGAGGTGGGTGGATCACTTGAGGTCAGGAGTTTGAGACCAGCCTGGCCAACATAGTGAAACCCTGTTTCTACCAAAAAAAAAAAAAAAAAAAAAAGTTAGCCAGGTGTGGTGGTGCACGCCTGTAGTCTCAGCTACTTGGGAGGCTGATGTAGAAGAACCTCTTGAACTTGGGAGGCAGAGGTTGCAGTAAGCCAAGGTTGTGCCACTGCACTCCAGCCTGGGTGACAGAGTGAGACCCTGTCTCAAAATAAAAAAAATAAAATAAAATAAAATACTCTAAGACTCACTTAAATATAACAGATAATCTGTGAATGTAATTGTATTAATGGTAACTGCTTTTCAAAAATTGTAGATAGGGACTAGTCATTTAATTTGAGTGTCATGGTCTGGTTGCAACATGAGCGTGGGAAACTGGAAATGAGCCATGTTGGAAGTATAGACTCAGTGTGTCCAGATCTTTCAGCATTTTATAAGAAGTTAGAAATCTGGGTCTTTGTGTGGAATCCTGATTTCTAAATGTAAGTCTCTAATACAAATAAAGATGTGCCAAGCCAGTTTAAAAGTTCCATAAGTTAAATTTACTTTGTGAGTTGCTAGTTTTAGATTTATGCATATAGACCATGCTGGGTACCAAATTTTACATGCATTTAAATTGTGTTCTTTTTTCTAAATAGTTATTAAAGAAATACTTTTCAGAAATAATTAGTTTTCTAGATTGATATTTTGAGACTACAAAAGAGACAAATAGGGAGGTGTTATTCTACCTTCTGATGTTCTGGAACCATTCTCCAAGACTTCAAGAACAAATTCTGATGTTGGCATTTTGGGCTCACCTTGTGCTACTCAAAGCTTTTAGAATTTTTGTTTTTTCCTCTATCAAGTAATAAGTTTATTTTCATTTCCAAAAGAAGGGTATCATGTGACTATTTCCATTGAGGTATCTCAGGAGATGCAACATTTTCTAATTTCTTGGTTATATTTTGCCAGAAGGGATAAACTTTACAGTCCATTATACAAATTATTTTTTTCTCTTTTATTTAAAAGATTTTTATTAACTGAAGAATGAATGCCTTTTATGGTTGTTTTTAAAAATGACATTAGAAGTAATCTTTTATTTTAGACTCTTGAGAGTTGCCTGAACAATCTAAAGACTCACCTGGGGTTCTATCAAAATAAATTATTCTTAATATGGTGTTCTTACAGAATTTAATGACTGAAATAAATTTACATTTAGGTACAAGGCACGAGAGTTTTGCTTTTCCTTCTGGCATTGCCTAAACACCCTAAGATTGCTAAAGGCTAGGAAAACCATAGCTAAAATTTCAGTGGTATCTATGGGAGCATCAAAGAATAGAAATGCAAGTGACTGGCAGTTTCCATGGCAACAACGGAATTTTCGGGCTAGAAAGATGTGTAGGTTACACCATCAAATGTGCCAGAGATTGGTCTCCATGACGACAGCAGTGTGAATGGAAAATGTATGCTCATGAGATTTTGTTTTAAAAGCCTATTGGGTTATTTTAGAAGAAAAGTCTTTGCCAAATTAATATCTTTTCTATTATGCTTTACTTTTTGAGGAAAATATATAGTTAAAATAAGAGATTCCATTTGTTCTAATATTTTTGAGACAGTAACATTCTTAAATATTTGTACTACCAAAGAGGTTATTGATTTACAAATAACTCCTTTGGCAACATTTCTGAAATAAGGAACCAAAAGAATGCAGGTTTTACCAATTTATTTACTTTTACATTTCAACATTTATTTCCGGGAGCAGTGCCCCTAAATATGAAAATAACTAGAGTTATTTAAATTTTCTGATGTTTATGAACATGAATTAGCTGCCAGAATATGATATGTTAATGACATTTTACTCTTGTGGTATCAAAAGACAGGATTTATTATAGCATCATGGAATAGAAGAATACGCAAAGCTAATTACTACTCAAGTTATGCTTCCATCTGTAAAGCTTTTGATGAATTTTACTTGTTGGTGTGTTTCAAAAAACTCTAATTTATCATAAGCACTGGCAAAATGGATCGTGTCTTTAGTGTTTTGTGTGCATAATTAAGGATGGATATACTATGTGTTAGTGAAGGATTGACTCAATCATAGAAATAAACACTGGCCTTATGCCTAAGGTTTTAAAATACTTTGGGAACACATTTTGTTTTTGTTTCATGGGCAGATGCTTGTGTAATCATTTTTGAGACCTGCTTGGTAAGATTGATGTGTTTATGTTAGTCAGGAAATGTACAACTTACAAAACTGGAAGCAGGGAGAAGCAAAAAAGGGGTAGTCTCCTCAGGGGTAGTGCCAACTGGAAGCAGTTTGAACTCTTAGACTAAAAGAGACAAGAAAGGAGGCAGTCCCAGAACCTGAAATAGTAGCTGTGGAGGAGGGCCACCTGACGGGGGCTGTTGCCTTTTGTAGAGGGACACAGAAACCAGCTTAGAGAAGCTTAATTAGCAGGAACTGAGGGAGGAAATACCCCAGCCACTCGCTCCACCCTTTCAGTCTTCTACTATTGTCTCCTATTGGCTGAACCCAACAGAAGCCAGAGGTCAAAGATGCAATAGATGCAGTCCCTAATGGTTGGTTTACAAAGGCACAAAACAAGAAAAAGAGGGTTGAAAATGAATCTGGGAGGGCAAACACAAGGTGTCCAGTACCACCAGAAATGATACATATTTCAACGTGTCAAGAAAATTAGTATGATTTAAAAACACACATATACATGTACATACACATATATATATACATAGACGTGTATATCAGTTTGAGCTAATAGTGATATAAAATGCTGGTGTAAAATGTTAGAGAAATAATTCCTTTTATGCTCTATTTTAAAAAGCAAAATTGAACATTATTAATGTTAGGGTATTGATTCAAGTTTAAAAACTAATGAGTTTTACTTTCTCATTGTTGATAATCATTTATCCAGCATCCACCTAGAGCATACAATATTGTTTTGGGCTTATACAGAGTAAGCTAAAGAATATAGTCCCATTTTCTAAAGATAAGTGTTTCAGTCCTGAAAAGGATTACCAAAATATTAGATATTATATATAACACCAGAGAAGACATTATATAAACCATTTCAGTGGTTGATGAGTATGATGCCTAAGGTCATTTCTAAGTAGGAGTGAACGAAATATAGGAGATTATTCTGGCCTTCAAGAGCTAATCATTTATTTGAGAAAGAAGAATTTGTATTCAAGAGACCAAGGGACATTAAAAACTATGTGTGATAAAGTACAAAAAAAAAAAAAGACTATATAGATATAAAAGTTATATTGCTCTTCGCTTCTTTTTTAAAAAAAATTCCAATCAAAAATGCCACTTATTTGAGGGTTCATCTGGTACCCTTGCTGGCTCCACACAAGGCAATAATTTTTTAGTAGTTTCTTTTCATATAACCTTATGTGTGTGAACTGGTTGGTTTGGTTTTTCACTGATTGTTTATATTCAATTGTAAATATCCACTGTACCTAGAGTAAAAAGACTTAAATATTAGCTTTCCTATTTTCCAATAGAGTGATTTAGATTTTAACATTTTAGTACCTATATATATATTTTTTTACCTGTAAAATTTAAGAAAATTTTACTTAGCATGAAATAATGCATGGAAAAGTTTTTCACATGCATTTGGCACATGGTAAATCCTATGAATAAAGTGGATCCTGTTCTTTTACTTATAATTTAAGCAGCTGAGTTTTTCATAGAGGGTTAGAGATGTAACTGTTTTAAAAGTTTAATCAAAATTTTTATTTAACAGATGAATAAACTGGAGTTTTGAGAAACTAAGTCTTATACAAGGCTGTATAGTTAATAATGCTAGAAATGGGATTCAAAACAGTCTAACACTAAAGCCAAGTTCTTAACCAGTACCACAGTTTTAAACACTTTACTAAATTGTGTTAATGACATGCATGCATTTATCTATTCACCTTCCATTCTTACACTCAACTTGGCATATGCCACAGTATACAGCAATTTTTACTTTCCTCTCTCCCAAGTGGGATAGCACCGTGTGGGAAGTAGGTCTGAGAAGAGAGAGGAGGTACTCAAAAACCGTAGAATTAATCCATTAACATTTACTGAACCCAGGTCCTTCTTTAGGTGCTGCGGACAAATAAGAAAGATGAGTAACCTGGGAAGAATATTTAATAATCATCTTGTCCAAAACTAAAGCCATCCCTAATATTAGAGAAAGTGGTGTAGTGTTGTGAATTGTATGAGCTCTGAGATAGACATACTCCAATTCAGATCTTCATTTACATTTAACTTCCCTGAGCCTTGTTTTTCTTAGCTGTCAGTGTGGTTAATAGTGACTAAGTCATGTTGTGAACACTTGTGGTGTGCTGCTAAATGTGTTTTCTATTCATGTAAACATTCATTCATTCAACACATGGTAGACAGAAATATTTTAGTGACACCTTATTTTTAATGCAGCCTCAGATATCTTTCAGTTTTGAAGTTGGCAATTGCCTAGAGTTCCACTTAATCATTATTTGAAAGTATTAAATGACACACCAGGCCTTGCCTAGTCATTGAAATGGCCATATTGTGAACTGACCATACTTAGGGATTCTTATTTCCCACTAGACTAGTTGGTCCCCAGAGATATACCTACTTGCTCTCTTCCACCTCTGTGATTTTGATTATATTCACTCTATGCCTGGATAAATCCTCTTCCCTAATCTCCCAATCTGAATGTTACTAGTACTTTTAGATTTAATTACAATTTTCTTTGTCCAAAAAGATAACACTATTTTATGCTGGCTGAGGTTGTTTGGTATCATTGCATACAGGTGAGTCTTAAGGGCAGTAATTGTCTTGTATTTCTTAGGTGGTTGCATCTTCAGCCATTTAATACAGTCTTGTATTTCTTCATGACTGAGTCTTATTTCAGTCTCGACACCAATCTCACACTGATTGCTTATCTCAACTTGTGTATATAGTATCCTTCCAGTGGATACAGGAGTGGTTCCAGCTCTTCATTTTGTCATTCCCTACTACGTATGGCCAAGTTGCATAACTTCTTCTCTAGAAAGTATTAAGCAGTTCTGAGTCAAGATGCTGACAGCTTCAGGGGTCTTCTTGGCCAAAGGTTAGGTATTGCCATGTTCCTGTCAGGACCTAAGTTAGTAAATGTGTTTTATTTATGAAGCAGCAAGTGAAAGATTTAGAAACTCAAGGGACAAAACTCAGGATAAACAAACCTTATTTAATTAAGTCACTTTTATTTTATATTTAAGATAATATGAAATAATAATCAAATATTAGCCATACTATTTTCTTTGCTCTCTGCTGATGAAGTTTCTTTTGCTGGAAAGACCTCTCCCCCTTAAAAGAAGCAGATTAGAGAGGTAGGTTCATGGCTAACCCTGTGGGCTTGAGTTGGTTACTGATTCCCCAGGATTAAGACCACTCTCCTGAGTCAATAAAATGATTGACAAAGATAAAATCAAAAATTTTCCATTCTCAAATGTGGTGCAGAGAGTTGGGCTTCCTCATTCTCTAATTAGTAGTATTACCAATTCACAAGCATGCATACTTTCTTGCAACATTCAAGCAAGATTTAAAGTATTGAAAGATCATTTTTCATCATTGTTTTCTCTTCATTTTGTGCCTGTTTATGTTATCTTTTGGGATTGGAATGGCCCATGACTTGAATTCAGAAAGCATCAATGACATGTTAGCAGTCTATCTTTTTCTAGAAGGAAGAATTCCTCCCAAGCAAGTAGCCAAGAAGACCACTGCACATCGAGGAAAGACTAAGGTCCCTTCTGATGCTGAGAATGTTGTATACTAACAATTTTAGTCAAGACTTGTATTTCTTGAAACTATATACATACACACCCTTGGAAAAATATTGGTAGAATCTGCCTTGCCTCGCTCTGCTCCATCTTAAAATTAGATGAAAATAGAACCAGAAACCAGAGACTGAACACATGGCAATGGTTGTGGTTAAGAACAAGAACCTGGCGTACACCAAGAAAGGTACTTGAGTATGCTGTAGGAATGAATGACATGCTGACCCTGTGGTTCTCTTGACACATTTTACAAGACAAGTACAGGAAGTTTGACTGTTTGAGCTCCTTCTCTGCTATACTATAAAGATTTTGAGGTCAGGGCATGTCTGATTCATAGATATATATAAGTTTATGCTTTTTCAGTATACAAAGACTGATCAAGTATTTATTTGAATTTAAAAAAAATAGATTCTGGGAAAGAAAAATAATTCTGTATACCAGCAATTCCCAGCTGTGAGTGTCTGAGAGTCATCCTGGAAGCTATTGCATTGTTCAGAGCCCACATCAGATCAATTAAGTGGGTGAGGCTATTTTAGGTATTCTTAAAAACCTCTCTAAGTGATGCTAATCTGTAGCCAGAATTAAGAGCCACTGCTCTGACAGCAACACCAAAATTTATGTGTCTTACCATAACAGAAAAACCAGGACCCAACAATCAGAAAGTGGCTTTGGTGATAGAATTGAATGTAAATAAATGTCAATTAGTCAATTGACTATGCTAAAGGATTGTGAAGCAATGAAAATTGATACATGCTTTCACAAACCTGAGTAACCATTATCTTATTTCAGAAAAGTTAATATGATTTAAAGTATGGTTACAAGTAATGCTCTTCAACATTTTATATCTACAGAAGACCTACTTGGACAATGCAGATCCATTCTGTCACACATCATAAAGATAGATTAAGCATTTGTATTTTCCTAATATAAATTTGCCACTTTAAGTATTTCATGTAGCAAAAGTTGAAATCAGATTGTTTAAGTATTGTACAATAAGAAAACTGAAACAGATAACTATAATGTAGTTATAAATTTCTGCAATGTCATTTTATACCTAAAATGGAGATAATACTGGTTTTTATTACTTAAAAATGTGTGCTTTAGTATTTATATCTTCAAACCCATAGCACATGGCAATTCTAATTTTACTATTGCTAGACTTTGAAGTAGGAAGATACAAATCTTAAATTATATCACTGTGTTTCAGAGATAGTTGTACACATTATATATAATTATTTGATAACATATAATGCTGTAGTGGTATTTAGTATAAAGGCTGGACTTACTTGGATCCTACCCAAGCAAATTTATGTTTTAATTAGCAAGTATACTTTACTAAAAAGTTTCACTTAAATGGTATTTGAAGGTATTAACTCAAAGGCATTGTTAAAAAATAAAATGTTTTGATAATTTGAATAGTGACAACACAGAAACCCTCTCCGGTTTCCAAAGCGGCAGCAAGAGGAGGCATCTGAGTGAAATGCAAGAAAGAATAAAGTTGGAGTCCTTTATCCTCAGAACTTGGTGTGGTGTCTGTGATTTATTAGGTGTTCAATAAATGATTGTTGACTGAATAGCACTTTCATGTTGTCAGAACCAGGAAAATGATGGCACAGGCTGTCAGCGCCTTGGACTGGCTCTAACTATAGCATTATTAGATGAGGAATATGACAGTTGAAGCTGCAATGAACATTTTCCTTAATAGCTGTCTAAAGTGGTTGTACCAATTTACAAAGTGGTTGTATCCATAGTATATGCAAGTTCTGTTGCTCCACATTCTTGCCAACTATGGTATTTTTGGTCTTTTTCAATTTGGCATTTCAGTGTATATGTAACAGTATCTTATTGTGATTTAACTTGTATCACCTTGGTGACTGATAAAATTAAACCTTTTTTGGTATGTTTGACTATTTGCCTATCTTCTCTTTCAAAGTGCCTGTTTAAAATATTTTCTTTATTTTTCTGTGGGGTTGTCTTTTTTTAAACTCTTGATCTATGAGTTATTTGTATATTCTAGAATGAATCATTTACAAATATGTATTAGAAATATCTTTATCCACTCTGTAGTTTGCTTTTTCACTCTTTCATTAGTGTCATTGGACAATCCAAATGTCCATCAATACTAGAATAAATAGTCATATATTCATATAATCAAATACTAAATAGCAGTGAGTAAAATGAAATGTAACTACATAAAAAACATAGATGGTTCCCATAAACATTAGCCAAAGAATCAAAGAATCCTGACACAAAATAGTACATATGAGTTTTTAAAATATGTTCACAAACAGGCAAAAATCTATGGGAAGCTAACAATGTCTATTTTTTTTTTTTAATCTGGGTGCTGTTCACATGGATGTTAACATTGGTGTGTTCACGTACTAAAAAGACATCAAGTTATACGCTTATGATTTGTGTAGTTTTCTGCATATAGTATACCTTTTTCTATACATGTTATACTTCAATAAAACTTTACATAAAAAAATACAAATTAGCCACACCTGGAGAATAACATACTAAGAAAGAAACTCTGAGAGATGAGAGAGGTGGGCATGGTGATTTGCTACAGAACTGTCTCATGGTAAGTTGGTTCTGGCAAGGTCCGTGTCACGTTTCTATCTATTGAATACAAGCAATTTAAGAGGGCCAATAATGATATTTTACATTAAGTGTAAACTTGAGATTTGATTTAAAGAAACTTAGTGAGACCCTCTGTGTGACTGACCCTTTCTTGTAAAATGACTGAAATGATTGTTTGGATGGTGGTTAATATTTCATCTCCGAGGTCAAATTATAATTTATTAGAGGGCCTTTAAAGTCTATATACTCCAGATTTATTATAATGATCTGCTATCGAAATATCTTTGGTTAATAGGAATTGTTAATGAATGGCCATTATGTTTAAATTTTTCTATCCACGTGAAGCAGTGTTGTGTGGTACAGAGAACAAATAATTTGGCATCTCCAAAAAGTAGTTTGTTCAGTTTTACCATTTATTAACTTCTGCATTTGTATAAATTCCTTAATTTGTGAGCCATTTCTAACTTGCAAACTAATATAATAACACTTTCATGGCCCATGGTAGCTATGTAATAATTGATGGCTATTAGTATCAATGTAATTTATAGTTTTTTGAATTTCAAATTCTATTCTTCCAGATAATTTAATGTGCAGTAAGAGAGCTGGAAATTAAATTTTACGATTAGCATAAAAAATAGAGAACACTTACAAATTCAACTTAAATATTGAATGGAGATCTAAATATATTTTTAATCCATGCTTCACTGCACATTTGTGAACAGAAATTTCCAAATTTTCAGTTTTCTCAGATGTTATTAAATTAGAATATAATTGAATGTAAATCATATTACCTATTTTTGATGAATAGAACCTGAAAATATACATTTAATTTAGATAAAAGGAATTATGACTGTATTGATCAGGATGATAATGATGATAAATAGCTAACAGTTATTGAACTCCTACCATGTGCCAGACACGCTTTGTTAGTTTTATGCACATTTGCCTATTTAATCCTAACAACTTGGATGAAATAGAATACTTATATTCTATTATACTAACGAGGAAAGAAAGATATTAAGGAATTACTTTATACATGGTCACAAATATAGAACTACTGGAAAATTACTTGAGTTATATATCCATTTACTGATAATTATGAAATTCAGTGCTATATATTTAAAATCTTATTCTAGTAAAATATTCATGTAAATCACTTGCAAGGGAAAACTGTTTTTTCAAAATTACAAGAATTTGCCTTAAAATTGTTAAATCTGTGTTATATCTTGTCTGATATTCTTTAAACCTAAATAAAAATGATGAAATATAAAATTCCATTTCTTCTAGTGCATTTCTTAGAAGAAATGGACTTTTATATCTCATCATTTTTGTGACTTCTTCTAGTTAATTCAGCAAAATTTGCAATATCACCCCACCTCCTCATCACCCAAATTAGAAATTATGATCTGTTTGCTTAGGGAAAGAGATTGTAGTCTTGTCAGGCAGTATCTAAATGCATCATTTAATTTTATCAAAGATATGTTTTCTTGCAGTATAATATACAGATATACCTTGGAGATATTTTAGGCTCAGTTCCAGACTACTGCAGTAGTGTTACACAAATCTTTTAGATTCCCAGTACATATAAGTGTTATGTTTATACTACACTATAGTGTATTATGTATGCAATAGTATGTCTTAAAAAACAATGTACATACCTTAATTTAAAAACACTTTATTGCTAAAAAATGCTAACAATCTGAGCCATTGGTGAGTTGTAATCTTTTTACTGGTGGAGGGTCTTGCCTCAATGTTGATGGCTGCTGGCTGATCAGGACAGTGGTTGCTGAAGGTTGGGATGGCTGTAGCAATTTCGTAAAATAGGACAAGAATGTTTTTTTCTTGGAAATTTGTTTAAGCTCCTTATAGATTCTGGATATTAGACCTTTGTCAGATGGATAGTTGGCAAAATCTTTCTCCCATTCTGTAGGTTGTCTGTTTACTCTGATGTTTCTTCTGCTGTGCAGAAGCTCTTTCGTTTAATTAGATTCTATTTGTCAATTTTTGCTTTTGTTGCAATTGCTGTAGATGTTTTCATCATGAAATCTTTGCCCGTGCCTGTGTCCTGAATGGTATTGCCTTTATTTTCTTCTAGGGTTTGTATAGTTTTGAGTTTTACATTTAAGTCTTTAATCCATCTTTAGTTAATTCTTGCATATGGTGTAAGGAAGGGGTCCAGTTTCAGTTTTTTGGTTTGGCTAGCCAGTTCTCCCAGTATCATTTATTAAATAGGGAGTCCTTTCTGAAACCATTGCTTGTTTCTGCCAGATTTGTCAAAGATCAGATGGTAGATATGTGGTCTTATTTCTGAGTTCTCTATTGTTTCAATGGTCTATGTGTCTATCCTTGTACCAGCACCATGTACCATGTACCAGTACCATGCTGTTTTGATTACTGTAGCTTTGCAGTATAGTTTGAAGTTGGGTAGCATGATACATCCAGCTTGGTTCTTTGTGCTTAGGATTGTTTTAGCTATTTGGCCTCCTTTTTGGTTCCATATGAATTTTAGAATAATTTTTTTCTAGTTCTGTGAAGAATGTGCCTGGCGGTTTAATGGGAATGCATGGAATCTATATATTATTTTGGGCAGTATGGCCATATTCATTATGTTGATTCTTCCTATTTATGAGCATGGAATGTTTTTTCCATTTGTTTTTGTCCTCTCTGATTTCTTTGAGTAGTGGTTTGGAGTTCTTGAAGAGGTCCTTCACTTCCCTTGTTATCTGTATTCCTAGGTATTTTTTTCTTTTTGTAACAATTGTGAATGAGAGTTTATTCATGATTTGGATCTGATTGTTGTTGATGTATAGGAATGCTACCAATTTCTGCACATTAATTTTACATCCTGAGACTTTGCTGAAGTTGCTTATCAGCTTAAGGAACTTTTGGGCTGAGACAATGGAGTTTTCTGGATATAGGATAATGTCACCTGCAAACAATGACAATTTGACTTCCTCTCTTCCTATTTGAATACGCTTTATTTCTTTCTCTTGCCTGATTGCCCTGGCCAGAACTTCCATAGTATGTTGAATAGGAGTGGTGAGAGAGGGCATCCTTGTCTTGTGCCAGTTCTCAAGGGAAATGCTTCCAGCTTTTGCCCATTCAGTATGATATTGGCCATGGGTTTGTCATATATGCCTCTTATTACTTTGAGGTATAATCTCTCAATATGTGGTTTGAAACTTTTGTTTGTTTTTTGTTTTGACACGGAGTCTCACTCTGTTGCCCAGACTGAAGTGCAGTGGCATGATCTCAGCTCACTGCAGCCTCTGCCTCCTGGGTTCCAGTGATTCTCCCGCCTCAGCCTCCCAGGTAGCTGGGATTACAGGCACACGCCACCATACCTGGCTAATTTTTGTATTTTTAGTAGCGATGGGGGTTTTACCATTGGCCAGGCTGGTCTTGAACTCCTGACCTCAGGTAATCTGCCCGCCTCAGCCTCCCAAAGTGTGAGGATTACAGTCATGAGCCACTGCACCTGGCCTTTGAGAGTTTTTAACATGAAGGGATGTTGAATTTTACTGAAGGCCTTTTCTGCATCTGTTGAGATAATCATGCTTTTTGTCTTTAGTTCTGTTTATGTGATGAATCACATTGATTGATTTGTGTGTGTTGAACCAACCTTACATCCCGGATATAATGTCAACTTGATTGTGGTGGATGAGCTTTTTGATGTGCTGCTGGATTCAGTTTCCAGTATGTTAGTGAAGATTTTTGCATCAATGTTCATCAAGGATACTGGCCTGAAGTTTTCTTTTTCAATTTTTTTTTTCTAATTTCAGTAGAAATGGTATCAGCTCTTCTTTGTACCTCTGGTAGAATTCAGCTGTGAATGTGTCTGGTCCTGGGCTTCTTTGCTTGATAGGCTATTTATTACTGCCTCAGTTTCAGAACTTGTTACTGGTCTATTCAGAGATTCAGTTCTTCCTGGTTCAGTCATGGGAGGGCATATGTGTCTAGGAATTTATTCGTTTCTTCAAGATTTTCTAGTTTATGTACATAGAGGTTTGTATAGTATTCTCTAATGGTTGTTTGTATTTCTGTAGGGTCAGTGGTGATATCCCCCTTATCAGTTCTGATTGTGTTTATTTGATTCTTCTCTTTTGTTCTTTATTAATCTAGCTCATAGTGTATCTATTTTGTAATTTTTTTTTCAAAAAACCACCTCCTGGATTCATTAATGTTTTTTTTTTAAGGGTTTTTCATGTCTCTATTTCCTTCACTTCAGCTCTGACCTTGGTTAGTTCTTGTCTTCTGCTAGCATAGAGGTTTGTTGGCTCTCCGTTCTATGTTTCTTTTAGTTGAGATGTTAGATTGTTACCCTGAGATCATTCTAACTTTCTGATGTGGGCATGTAGTGCTATAAATTTCCCACTTAACATTGCTTTAGCCACATCCCAGTGATTCTGGTACATTGTGTCTGTGTTCTCATTAGTTTCAAAGAACTTCTTGATTTCTGCCTTAATTTCGTTGTTTACCCAAGAGTCATTCAAGAGCAGGTTGTTCAATTTCCATGTAGTTTTGTGGTTTTGAGTGAATTTCTTAGTCTTGAGTTCTAATTTGATTGCACTGTTGTCTGACAGACTGTTTATGATTTCAGTTCTTTTGCATTTGCTGAGGAGTGTTTTACTTCTATCATATGATAGAAGTAAAAATTATATATGATTATGTAATATGTTGGGTCTCCTGAAGATAGCATACCAATGGGTCTTGACCCTTTACCCAGCTTGCCATTTGGTGTCTTTTAATTGGGGGTATTTAGCCTATTTACATTTAAGGTTAGTATTGTTATGTGTGAATTGATCCTCTTTAAAAAGTGGGCAAAGAACATGAACAGACACTTCTCAAAAGAAGACATACATGCAGCCAACAAGCATGTGGTAAAAAGCTCAACATCACTGATTATTACAGAAGTGCAAATTAAAACCACAATGAGATACCATCTCATGCCAGTCAGAATGGCTATTAATTAAAAGTAAAAACAGCAACAATAACAACAAAACAAAAACAGGTGCTGGTGAAGTTGCAGAGAAAAAAGAATGATTTTACACTGTTGGGAGTGTAAATTAGTTCAGCCATTGTGGAAGACAGTGTGGTGATTTCTGAAAGACGTGGAGGCAGAAATACCATTTGGCCCAGCAATTCCATTACTGGGTATATACCCAAAGGAATATAAATAATTATTATAAAGATACATGAATGTGTATGTTCATTGAAGCACGATTTACAATGGCAAAGTCATGGAATCAGCCTAAATGTCCATCAGTGATAGACTGGATAAAGACAATGTGGTATTAATACATATATATAAATGAAATACTGTGCAGCCATAAAAAAGGAATGAGAACATATCCTTTGCAGGGACATGGATGGAGTTGGAAGCCATTATTCTCAGCAAACTAATGCAGGAACAGAAAACCAAACACCACATATTCTCACTTACCAGCTGGAACAGATTGATGGAACACATGGACATATGGTGGGGAACAACACACACTGGGCACCTATTGGGGGATGTGGGAGGGGAGAGCATCGGGGAGAATAGCCTATGCTGGGCTTGATATCTAGGTGATGAGAGGATCTGTGCAGCAAATAGTTTACTGTGTAACAAATTTGCACATCCTGCACATGTACCCCAGAACATAAAAGTTGAAGAAAAAACAAAAACAAGACAAGAATGATTTTTTCCCAAAATGATTGACTCTTTCACCAAAGAGTTCTCTACAGCATGTGATGCTGTTAGGTAGCATTTTACCTGCAGTAGAACTTTCAAAATCAGTCAATCCTCTCGAACCCTGCCTCTGCTTTACCAACTAAGTTTATAACCTTTGTTATCATTTCAACAGTGTTCACAGCATCTTCACCAGGAGTAGATTCCATCTCAAGAAATCACTTTCTTTTGCGCATCCATAAGAAACAACTCCTTATCTATTCAAATTTTATGAAACCGCAACAATTCAGTCACATTAAGCTCCACTTCTCATTCTAGTTCTCTTGCTATTCTACATCTGTAGTTACTTCCTCCACTGATGTTTTAATCCTCTCAAAGTCATCTATTATAGTTGTAATCAACTTCTTCCAAACCCTTGTTAATGTTGCTGTATTCACCTCCTCTCATTAATCATGAATGTTCTTAGTGGCATCTAGAATGGTGGATCCTTTCCAAAGGTTTTTAATGTACTTTGCCCAGATCCATCAGAGGAATCACAATCTGTGGCAGTTATAGACTTAAAAAATACATTCCTTCTATAATAGGATTTGAAAGTCAAGATTACTCCCTGATCCATGGGCTGCAGAATGTATGTTGTGTCAGCAGGCATGAAAATAACATTCAACTCTGTGTACATCTCCATCAGAGCTCTTGAGTGACCAGGTGCTTTGTTAATGAGCAGTGATAATTGAAATGAATTGTTTTTTTTTCACCCCTCAGAATTAGGTCTCAGTGGGTTTAAAATATTCAGTAAACCATTCTGTAAACAGATGTACTGCCACCCAGGCTTTGTCTTCCCATTTGTAAAGCACAGGCAGAGTAGATTTAGTATAGTTCTTAAACACCCTAGGATTTTTAGAATGGCAAATAAGCGCTGGCTTCAAGTTAAAAGTCATCAGCTGTGTGAGCCCCTAACAAGAGTCAGCCAGTCTTTTGAAACTTGGAAGAATTGTCTGCTCTGCTCTGGCTGTGAAAGTCCTAGGTGTGGCGTCTTCTTCCAATAGAAGGCCGTTTTGTCTACATTGGAGATATGTTGTTTAGTGTGGCCGTCTTCCTCAAATATTTTAGCTAGATCTCTGAATAACTTGTTGCAACTTCTACATTGGCACTTGCTCTTTCACCTTGTAATTTTATGTTATGGAGATAGCTTCTTTCCTTTAACCTAATGAAATAACTTCTGCTAGCTTCAAACTCTTCTTCTGCAGCTCCCTAATCTCAGACTTCATAGAATTGAAGAGTAGGGTCATGTTCTAGATTAGGCTTTGGCCTAAGGGAATGTTGTAGCTGGTTTGATTTTTCTATCCAGACCACTAAAACTTTCTCCATATCAGCAACAAAACTGTTTTGCTTTCTTATTTTTTGTGCATTCACTGTAGTAGCACTTTTAATTTTTTTCAATAACTTTTCCTTTGTATTTACAACTTGACTAACTGGCCAGGAGGCCTAGCTTTTGGCCTATCTTAGCTTTTGCCATGCCATCCTCACTAAGCTTAATTATTTCTAGCTTTTGATTTAAAGTGAGAGATGTGAGACTCTTCACTTGAATACCTACAGGCCATTGTTGGATTATTAATTGGTCTAATTTCAATATTGTTGTGTCTCAGGGAATAGACGGGCCCAAGGAGAGGGAAAGAAACAGAGGATGGAAGAGAAACAGGAATGGCTGATAGATGAAGCAGTCAGACACATGCATTTATCAATTAAGTTCACCATGTTATGTGGGTATGGTTTCTGGCACACCAAAACCATTACAATAGTAACATCAAAGATCAGTGATCACAGATCACCATAACAGACATGATAATAGGAAAGTTTGAACTATTGTAAGAATTACCAAAATGTGAGACACAGACATGAAGTGAGCACATGCTGTTGGAAAAAAAATAACTGCTGGACTTCAACACAGGTTTGCCAAAATCTTTAATCTGTGAAAAGCACATTGTCCATGAAGCACAATAAAGGGAAGTGCAATAAAACGGTGTATTGCCTGTGCATGCAAAGAAGTACGCAAATTGTTAGTGATGATATTTACAAAGTAAACGTACCTAGGCAACCATAACTCTGATTGAAAAATTGACTGTTCCTGGCTGGGTGCAGTGGCTCACACTTGTAATCCCAGCACTTTGGGAGGCCAAGGTGGGCACCACGCCCAGGAGAATTGCTTGAATCTGGGAGGCGGAGGTGGCAGTGAGCCAAGATCACGCCACTGCACTCCAGCCTGGTGACAGAATGAGATTCTGTGTCAAAAAATAAAAAATGAACCATTCTCAGCAAATCAGAAGTTCCCTTAAGCCTCCTTTGCATTTACTGCACACCTAGATATAGATTTATTATAATCACTATTTTTTGTTAAATATCTCTAAGTTTTGCTTCTTTAGAAATATGTTCATTTTATTTATATTTTCAAGTGCATTGTCATAAAGTTTCTTTATATCCTCTTATTTTTTAATACATAGAGTATTAGTCCTTTAAAAACTTCTAGCATTCGAATTAGTATTTTCCCTCTTTTTTCTCCTCGATCAGCATTACTAGGAATTTAATTAGTCCTCTCAGATAAACACATTTCATGGTTTATTTCTCTTATTATAAACTTGTCACCATTTTGGGCATCTGTGTTCTCTGCTCTTAATTTTATTGCTTTCCTTCTGCTTTTTTGGGGTTTTGTGGTTCTTTCCCTAAATTCTTAAAATAGCTAGTAAGATTATTGATTTTAGTTATTCTTTTGCAATATATGTATATAAGACTATCTTCTAAGCATGGCATTTTCTGCATCCAACATGTATGTCTTATTTTTATTATTCAGTTTCCTATTTTCTACTTTCCATTGTGATTTCTTCTTTGATCCATGTTTATTTGGGGGATTTTTATATTTGTCACGCATTTCATTTTTAGTTAATATTTTTATTTGTTGAAATTGAGTTAAACTGAATCCAATATTTATTACAAGTTGTCAAATTTACTTATTAGTATTTGTCTAGTTGTTCTGTTGTGAATCAAAAAGATTTCATTTTGTTATGGATCATGTAAAGATTTGCTTTTTTTAATGAACCAAAGGCAAAACATTTTGTTTTTTCACCTAAACTTAAGTGCTAAAGCAAACATTTCAGACTAGTAAATCATTAAAACCATTACATGCAACTATATTAAGGCTAGAGGTATTTATTATATTTAAGTATTATAAAATGCTACATATTAGGCATTACCCTATTTTGCATTTACTAATTATTGTAAAACCTAAATACCAATATACATTCAGTAATAGAAGAAGCTCATCTTAGCCTGACATTAAAATTGGTGACCACTTGGAGCTCTACTTAGGGTGCTTATCAAATATAATTTGTAGTTGATGAGAAAGGAATTTTTTCAGTGCTTTGAGGTTTAGAAAAATATTGATACAATTAATATGTAGTCTGAAACCTATTTAAATTTTACTAATTAAGTGGAACTTTTGGCCCCAAAAGACAAAAATAATGTCATATGTTGAACACTCCAGGAGCAGTGATAACAGTAGTTGCTCAGTTGTAATCCTATATTTCTACATATCAAAGGATGGTTTAACAATTTTTAAGAGGCTGTAGAACTAAAATGCCATTTCAGCATTTGTAGAGGAAGAAAAAGTTCTCTCATTACTATAATTAAAAGCAATCCACAATTTTGATTCTAAATCTAGTATCACTATATTTTTAACATACAACATACAATGCCTATAATGAAGATTCACATCACTGTTAGGCAGAAAAATTAGAGAATCCCCACAAGAAGGTAAAGTGACAAGAATGATGTGTGAAATAATAACATATATGAGATTTTTAAGCTACCATTTGAATGTTATTCCTTAGTTTTAAGAATGTGATTGACATTGACTTATACTATCATAATGGTAACCCAGAAGTATCTGAGACAGGTCTCAATCAATTTAGAAAGTTTATTTTGCCAAAGTTAAGGATGCACCCATGACAATCTCAGGTCCTGATGATATATGCCCAAGATGGTCAGGGTACAGCTTGGTTTTATACATTTTGGGGAGATATGAGACATCAATACATGAAAGACATACGTTGGTTTGGTCCAGAAAGGCGGGACAACTCGAAACAGAGGCTTATCTGGGTCATAGGTAGATGTGAAAATTTTCTGACTGGCAATTGGTTGGAAGAATTAATATCAATAGAAAGCAATGTCTGGGTTACAATAAGGGATTGTAGAGACTAAGGTTTTATCATGCAGATGAAGCCTCCAGGTAGCAGTCTTAAGAGAGAATAGATTGTGTTTCCTATCAGACTTAAGAGAGAGTGTTCTATCAGTAATTACAAAAGGGAGGAGGGTATAATGAGGCATATCCGGCTCCCCCTTCCCATCATGGCCTGAATTAGTTTTTTCAGATTAACTTTGAAATGCCCTTGGCCAAAAGGAGGAGTCCATTCAGATGGTTGGAGGTCTTAGAATTTTATTTTTGGTTGATAATACCAAACTGAATGTAGTTTTAGAATTTATATGATAATTAGGCTGTTTTTCTCTTTCCTGGGCTTGAAATGATGAGTGCAACTTTTTGATACAAATTGTTGAAGGGATACTAATATGACTTTTCAGGCTTCACTATAGGCCCAGAGGGTGTTTTTTTTTTTCTTTTTGTTGTTGTTGTTGTTTTTATTAGGGGATGGAAGAAATGGAGCAATTTCTGAAACAAAGATTATGCTAAAGGAATGGAATGCTTCACTGAAATGATGCTTTGTTCTGGACTTAGCACACATGAAGTGGGAGTTGACTTTATAACTCTCATACCATGTCATATGCTGTCATATGCTTTTTCCAAAGTACTTCTTAGGTGTGACAAGCAGCTATGACTTGATTCTGTTGAGACATGGTGGATTGATTTCCTCGTGTTGAAAGGGCTTCAATTAGTGAACAAGTTGAACTTATGAATCTTAAGCTTCTTTTAGCTTTAAATTTTCTCTCATTTTAATGATCCTAGGAATTAAAGGGGAAGAGAAAAATCTGCTTTGACCCCCCTCATTTCACTTCACTTTTGTAAAGGACTGTGGATTATTGGTGAATACTACCTCAGTCTACAAATATGAAACTAAAAAAAGTTTATTTAGGTAAGGATATGGTTATAAATATGGTTATGTAGATTGTCATTCTCTGGCTACTACTAGATCATATGAAGTGACTGTGGAAGTAGGCATTATCTAGATAGCCAGTTAACTAGCGAGCTAACAAATCAACAAAGTTAGCTAATAATTGTTTCCTTTCCAAAAAAGGAAAAGGAAAGTGAAAGTGAAGAGAAAAAGAAAAAAGAGATAGCAGGCTGAGTAGATCAGGAATGTAGTTTAAAGTACATAGGGCCACATGTATATATTATTTTCTGGCATCTCTTAACGAGTATATGCTTGCGAAAGGTGCAGACCATGTCTTCTATATGTAATGTAAATATGCTACCCATTGTAGTAGTAGGTTACAAACAGTATCTGATGTGATGAATGCTATTAAGGAGGAAACTTCAGGACATATAGAAGAACTTATAGCATATTGAGAGTTGCAAAAAATCCTGTGGTTTGTGTCTTTAAGCCTTTTTGGAACAAGTCATGGAATAGATAGTGACAAACACATTTATATATTACTTCTGAATTTTCCTGGCATGACTATGAGACCCTAGCCATACAATTTCTCTGCCTTTTTTCCTCTTTAAAAAATTTTTCCTTAGACTCAATTTATAAAGTTTCAGGAGCCCTGTGCTGAGTAGAATTCCTAATTTTATTGCAGGTCATTCATTCATTCAATGTTTTTTTCAGATCACTTTTTATGTGCTAGCTCTTCTGCTCTCTGCTTGGCAAATAGGATTGAACAAGATAGACTTGGGGACCTTTCCAACTACTGGGTGAGGCACTGTTCTATTCCCTTGGTATACAAAAAGTCTGTTGGCTGAACTTTTTATCCCTTGAGGCCTTGAGATAAAAGCTTCCTTGCTGTCACTACCATTCGCTTGGAAATTCAGGCCTGGAGTTTAGCCAGCTGCCTGAGAATTTTCCAATCACTGTTTGTTAGTGAGAGATTCAGGGTTGCAGTAGCTTCCCTAAGCTAATGGATAAACTCTGCAGCTGTCAAACAGTAATCAGATGGTCAAATCAGCTTCTACAATTTTACTCACAATCAGAGGGAATGGCACCATTGGGAGTCTCATCACATTTTAGCAAAGAAAGAATTTATTTTAAGGTCACTGTAGCACATCTGAAAAAAAATCTTGGTCATCTCCTCAACTGTTTAGGTGTAACCCTGTTACTGAAACTTCTTTAGTCAGTGAACCTAATATGTGTGTGTATACATACACACACACATATATATAGAGATATATATATATGAATGTGTGTATACATATATATGATACACACACAAACACACACACACAAATACTTAGGAAGATACTAAGATAGCAAGTTGAAAGATCAGCTATTTAAGATATTTGAAGTAGGAGAAAAAAACTATTAGGAGGGCAAAAAGCAACATATGCCTGTCTAGAAATTAGCTGCAAATACTGTTTCTCAAGAGAAGTGGTAACTTCTCCATGGAAATTCTTCCAGTAACTTAGTAACATGGGAGAATTGCTAATTCCTCATTCCTTGTTCTCTTTAGTTTAGGGAGCACTTTTGCCTTTAACACATCCTCAGATAACCATCCTCTTCTTTGATGGTTTTGATGACCTTGGAACCTGGACTAGATCTTTTTGGGTAAGAAAACAGACTTGGAGAGATTGGTTACTAAATGATGAAACCATAACCACAGCTCAGATCTTTTTTTTCTCCTCATGCAATATTCTTTTTCTGCTACATGACTTTATTTCCAATCGAAAGAAAATTAAAAAGAAAAAAACTGCACAAACTGTTAAATTTACAAATTTGCCTTTTACAGGTGAATTTAGATTCAGTGAACCTCAACACATCTCCATTTCCCTAACTACAAAATGGAGAACTCATTGAGTTATATTAATCCTGAAGATTAATAGCCTTAGACCTAGTGTCTGGGACAGAGGCGGACATTCCAGGGTGGTCAGCTGTTATGCTAGACTTCCCAAAACACTTTCGGTCTCTCTTGAGCATTCCTGGTGTTGATCATTGATCAAATGCATGGTTGCTGTTGATCATTCATACACATTCTTGTCAAAATGTCCTCTTAGCTTGGGGTAAAGCATTGCCAGTATCTCTCAATGTTTCAGACTCTTATTTTAAGGAAGGAAATTTGATTTTGAGATTGCATTGAATATTTTCCTCAAAATCATTTGTTTTGTTTTTCCTCTGGTTGGAACAAGACAGTTCCTTAAAAAAAAAAAACCTGTAAATTGGCCGGGCGCGGTGGCTCAAGCCTGTAATCCCAGCACTTTGGGAGGCCAAGACGGGCGGATCACAAGGTCAGGAGATCGAAACCATCCTGGCTAACATGGTGAAACCCCGTCTCTACTAAAAAATACAAAAAACTAGCCGGGTGAGGTGGCGGGCGCCTGTGGTCCCACCTACTTGGGGGGCTGAGCCAGGAGAATGGCGTGAACCCGAGAGGAGGAGCTTGCAGTGAGCTGAGATCCGGCCACTACACTCCAGGCTGGGTGACAGAGCGAGACTCCGTCTCAAAAAAACAAAACAAGAAAAACCTGTAATTGTTATTCTATTCATCATAATACAAATGTTAATGCCTCTATTTGCCTGATGCTTTTAAAAACGGTCAATGAAATACTCATTTCTTTATGAAGATCTTCAATTTCTTTCAGTTGGTGAAATCTTATAAGAAATCCATTTGAATTTGTAAATTTCTGAATGTGCAGATGCACTCCTGCCAAATTTTATCTATTAGAGAGTAATCTGCACTGAAATTACTGAATTTATTTTAGGTATAGCTGTCATGTAATAAAAAAATATGTATACATATTTTAAATGTACAAACAGAAGCTCTTCTTCCCATGAGCCACTGCCTTACAAATTATTAGCAGGTGATTGATGTCTTGGGAAGATACTTTAAGACAGCAACTGAATGTGCCCTTAAAATACAAAGATAATTATAGTGGCTCTACAAGATTAAGTCCTTAGCAAATTGGTTCTGTAGGTGGCTTAGGTGTGAAGACTCATATATTCCTCTCTCTCCTCCCCTCATACCACCTTGACCTCTCTTGGTACTTTAGGTTATGAGACCCTGGGTGTCTCCAGGGCTGCTGAGAGCTCAACAGGGCCTCTCCCTTCCTTCGCCAATGCAAGCTCCATGCACCTCCCTGCCCCACTCTCAGGTGCCCCCACCAAGTGTCATTCCTTCCATACTAACTTCATTTCTTCTGTCTTCCAAGGAAACAGTAAAAGGATAAAGGTGTCCATGTACTTGTGGGTACTATTTGACAAGTAATAACACATTTGTATTTTAACAGCCTGGGCCATAATTATAGAAAAGAAATGAACTCAAATTTTTAAGTTACTTCATGTACTATTTTGGAGTGTTTACTATGTGCTAAGCAATTATCATACCAGATACTCTGTTTGTAAATTTCCTATGATGACCAATCTCTGAAAAGCTCTTTTAACAGTCTTCACCTCCTTTTTTTCAGCTCAAATGGAACCTCAGAAAGGCCTTCCTACCTAACATACACCTATCCACATCTCTCTTT
Organism: Chlorocebus sabaeus; assembly: GCF_047675955.1. Lineage (NCBI taxonomy): Eukaryota > Metazoa > Chordata > Mammalia > Primates > Cercopithecidae > Chlorocebus > Chlorocebus sabaeus. The sequence continues at coordinate 26,247,386 of NC_132915.1, forward strand.
ATCCCCCTTTTCTATTTCATTTTGTTTCATGTCACTTACCACGTGGGTATTCTATTAAATGTTTATCTGTATATGGGTTTATATTCTGGTACAGCAACTAAATGGCAGCCCCATGAGAGCATGAACTTCATTTTGTTTGCCTCTGTATTCCCTATATTTAGGACAGTAGGTGCTATATACTTATTTGTTGAGTGAAGTGAGGCTTAGAAGTTAAGTAATGAGCTCAAAGCCACATAAGTAGGAAGTGGTGGGAATGGACAATAATCCAGGCTTGTTTGGCTCCACATTCTTCTGTCTCTCATTATACCATGCCACAGCTTTCTGCACCCCCAATATAATAAGAAGGGATTCTAATTAAAGAAATGGACGATGACAAAATAGCTCTTCCAGGGACAGTTTTTTTGCTAAGTCACATACCTGAGATCTCTAAAATCATCCATATGTTGCCATCTATTCTACCTGTACAGCTACTCCAGTTACATGTTTATATTTGGGGACTTTCAGAATCTAAGACAAAGTGATACCTTGAATGAAATTAAAGTAAATGAAATATTTTTATAAGATGAGAAAAATAAAATGAAGATCAGTTTAATATGAGTCTTGGATATTGGAAAACAATAAAAATATGGAGAAATAATTTTTCATTATAATCTTCACACGCGACTGGGAGTTTTCTTAGTGGGAAGATAAACTTCACCAAAAATGTGCTATTACGTGCTTTAATATTAAACAATTATTATGAACCAATGGGACCTTTGTAGGTAGACTTCATTTGTTCATTTATTCCAGGGAGCCAGGGGTCACAGAATAGCGGAGGAAGCTTTGCCTGTTATCTACATTGAACTAAAAGAGAAATGAGCTTTGCTGCACTTAAGTCCTTGTTAGTTAGCTTATTTCATTGTGTTCCTTTTCTTTGTCCTTTTTTCCCTTCCTGACCTGGTGTGACTAACATCAGGTCTGTCTTTATGTCTGTAGGTCTACATTGTTAAAACCAGCAGATTCTAGTGAGAAATGAGATTGTATCTTATTTTATTTTCTTTCCGAAAAAGAATAGATTCCTTATCCCAGAGAAATGCTTATGAACATTCATGTGATGATTCAGTTAAAAAGAAAAAGGATGTATTCTTGTGTCTCAGTAAATCTTTAATGATTCGCAGTTACTGGTTTGCTTAATTGTAGACATCTCTGTCGTTACTTTCAGTGCCCTGGGTCACTTCCCAGAATGATAAAAGACATTTTATTTAATGAGACATACTACTCCCAAGCTGTAGATATAAATATTCTTTTATTGTCTTGTCCATGAAGTCCTTACCACCTCCTGCCTCCTAGGGTTGGCAAAGATTTTAAACATCACTTCCTTCTCCCGGTTTAACTCTGAGCCTCACATGAAATTCTAAGAGGATTTACGATTCTTTATAGTCATTTGGAAGAACCAGTTGGGTTCTTCGATAACCAAACAAATTAGCTGACCTTCTTTTAATCACTCTGTCTCCTTGACACTGCTAAAGGCAGACATGTTGAAGTAATCTGTCCACCACATGCACATTTTACTCTGGCCAATTAGTGGTCGGAAATGTCCAGAAGAGTATCCCATTTAATCGGGCATGGCCAAACAATGACCACACGTCTCATATTATCCTTGAATGTTCAAGTTTCCTTAAATGGTTCAAGAATTAGTTTTCAACATTTTATGGAACTGATGTATCCTAATAGTGGTGAATAAAAATATTAAGGCTTCCCCAAGAATAACAATGATTTTTTTTCTTTTGACCATACTTGTTTTGCTTTCTTTTATTTATACTTTATGTTCTAGGGTACATGTGCACAACGTGCAGGTTTGTTACATAGGTATACATGTGCCATATTGGTGTGCTGCATCCATTAACTCGTCTTTTACATTAGGTATAGCATTAGGAGATAAACAATGATTTTTTTTTTTAAAGGAGAGAGCCCAGTTCTCTTTTTATTGTCATTGTCTTATTTCTGTATGCTCTGCTTTTCATTTGCTTTCCTTTTCCTTTTTTTGGTTTTTGCTTGCATATAGATCTCTCATCACCCTATTGTGAGATAGCCTTGGATCTTTTTTTTCAGTCCTAGTATTTTTCCTGGTTGGCATTAATAAATAGCTTTCAAAAGCTAAATGAACTTAAATACCTCAGGTTGAGCGTATCATTTAATCCACATATTTTATAACTGTTTTTGTACATTTATGTGCTAGGCCGTGCATTTCATAACTATTTTTTGTACATTTATTATGTGCTAGGCCTGAGGACACAGTGGGGTCTATGCCAGGCTCAGGGTCTACCCTTACAGAACTTGTAGACCAGGAAGGTGACAGGCTTCAGCAAGCACTTAAATCTAGTGTGATGTATTACGGTAGTGCCCAGGATCTATAGGAAAGTACCAGGGGCCTCCTGGCCAGGGGGCGGGAAGAATTCCCAGAGGAAGTGCGCGTGAGCTAAGACTCGATGGGTGAGAATGAGTTAGCTTAGAAAATGAGATTTTTACAAAGCACATTTTTACCTCTTTTGGGCTTCCGAGCTTCTAGTTCTGGCAAATGTACTTTATATAGGTGGATAGAGCCAGAAAAGTTCTTTGAAACCAAAACCAACTTGTTGAGTTAGAAATAAAACAACATATAATTCAAACCAGATGGGGCAGTATGGTGACATGCAAATAGAATAACACTGGAATGATAAAGGCTTGAATTCAAATCTTACCCCTGCTATTTAATGGTAATTGTAATCTCAATTAATGGTAGTTGTAATCTTCCCAATTTGGCGTAGGAAAAAAACGACACAACTCCAGGCCTATTGACAGGTGGACTACTTACTTGACTAGTATGGGTATGACTTAAGACTAACAATTCTGTTGTTACACAAGAAAATGATGGTAGACCAGTGTTATTAACCTGAGAGTAATACCAAATGTCTTCTCATTTCACTGGGCATTTCTCTTAATATGCTCTTAACTCTTCAGTAGTAATTTGTTGGGTTCCAACAGAGCCCACTTGCAGAAATTTTGCCATATGAAAATTGTACGAAGGATCATTAGTACAGATAGCATAATGAATGGAATGAACATTTCTGTTTTCCCAACCTTAACATTAGTAAGGCTTCTTATTTTCAAAGCATTGCTCTGAAGACAGTTTTGCTTTCTTGGTGGTTGGCTTGCTTTAAATGAAAGAACCACTCTTTATATTCTTCAGCAATCCCAGTGAAATACCACTAGGCTTACTCAAACCCATGCCTACTAAGTTTCATTCCTAAGGTGGGACTATTATTATTTTTTATCCTCACAAGTTTTGTACTAAATTACATGCAATCATTAGCTAGAGCCATAATCTGTGTTCCCAAATCTCTCAGCTTTGGTAGCTACCAGATACTATTTAATTTGAAACTTTAATTCATTATGTTAGAAGAAAATGTATTTAATTACAAGTTACAAAAATTGTTATCGCTTATGTTCAGAAGGTTTACCTGTAGTCATAGAGACAGACAATAATATAAAGTGGAAAGGATCATTCTGATGGTTGTTAGTTTAAAACTTTAACTTCAACTCTTATATTTTTAGAGTGTATAAGTATACTGGCTGCCCTGGTGCAATTTGCTTTAATTGGATACTAGAAACAGTATACTTTTACTCTTTACTGTACAGTATCCCTTGGGGGCAGCCACATGGGAAATAGTCAAGAAAGCAGATTTTTCTTTGTTTCACTCACAACTTCCAGCACCAACACCCTTCTTGCTATTCTGAAGGAAGGCCCTGAGGTGAGCATCTTTGATTATTTTTCAACCTTGCTCTTTCTGAGGTCAATATCCTTAGGTCTGGGCTGACAGTTAATGGATATAGGTGCATCTCCTCCCAGGGGAATTGATTTTACAATCAACTATTTTTGAATAAAGGAGCCTTAAACCCCTGCAATGAGAGATGTTCAGGTTATGGGAACAGACAGACTAGGGATAGAGGAACCCTGCCTGAATTCCCTCCATATACATGAGGTGTGGCCTTCAGGGGCCTTATCTGTGGGCATGATTAGTGTGGTAAAGAGAGTATTAGCTGCGATTTAGCAGCCCAAGGCTCCTTCCCAATGTGGATTAAGTAGTATGTGATCTTAAATTACCTCCTAGCTGAGCCTTGGTTCTCTGGCTTGCAGAATGAAGGGGCTTTGACTAGAACATTCTGTGATTCTATAATCTCTTTTGTCTCTTTTTACACACTGGCTTCCATTGGACTGCAGATTTTTAAAAAAGGCCAGATTTCATTTCAAATATATTTGAACCTGATCAGGGATAACTGATTAGTCCTTCAATCTTGTAATAAATCCAGCTTAAATTGTTTCAGCTCTTTGGTGGAAATTACAGTGTCGTGTGGACTCTGAAAAGTTTAGAGCGATTTCATACAGAATAATTCATAGGCACTAGAGACGATACAAGCCATTGTTAATGCCAGAAGTTGCTCCATTACTGTGACAGTGCCGTGGGGACACTACCAATAAATATGCAGTCTAGTCCAAAAGAGAGCTTGCACACGAACACAGATGCAAGAGAATAAACCTTGCTTTCTCTCCAGCCAGCTTGACATACCTGAGCCCGTCGTATGTAAAACTCCTGTAGTTACTATGTTCTAATCAACAATTTTGGTTCTGGTCAGCCACAAGGACAAAGCATGAACCAGCCTCTGCCATCAAATACTTCTGTGTGTGGATGCATTATTCTAGTCCCTTTTTTTTTTCCTTGATCTCCACCTTGTCCCTTTAATTTCCCCATCACTCTTTGGGAGTTAATGTTTTTCTTAAGCTATGGGTCTCTCAAAATACCACAGAGACATTGAGTGTCCTGAGATATTTATTAGTTTTTGAAATCGCAAAACCCATTTCAGAACTAGATGATAGTGAAGACTGGGAGGCTGAGGTGGGCGGATCACCTGAGGTCGGGAGTTCAAGACCAGCTTGGCCAACATAGTGAAACCCTGTTTCTACTAACAATACAAAAAATCAGCTGCACCTGTAATCCCAGGTACTTGGGAGGCTGAGGCAGGAAAATCACTTGAACCCAGGAGGTGAAGGTTGCAGTGAGCTGAGGTTGTGCCATTGCACACTAGCCTGGGCCACAGAGCAAGACTCCATCTCAAATAAAAAATAAAAATTGTTATAAAAAATTTTAATATACACAAAAGGAGAGAATAATATAATGAACTGCCATATATCTACCAGCTTGCTTCTACAAATTCAACATTTTGGCAATCTTCTTCTTGATTATTTTTTCTGGATCAATTTAATGCAAACTCTACCATTATTACTTGATGATATAGTGCTGTGCTCTGGGCATTAAATCTTGTTTAGAAAAATTCAGTTGAACGCACAGATAACTACAAATTGACTGTTATTGTCTTATCTGATTCCCGAGAGAGCTGATGCTGTGCAATCAGAGATTGCCTCTAAGAGCTGGTATATGGTATTGCCTTATTATGAATCATCTAATATAAGCATGAGCTTATATGCTTAATATTTAGACTGTGGTTTTAAATTTAGAGATTAGAATAAAATTAGAAATCAGATGCATCTTTGTTAGTCTTTCGTTCCCAACTATAGTACCTAATCCTAGTGCCTTATGATGAAATATCTGACTTATTTTAAAGCTGATTTTGGTGAAATTAACATGTCATATTGAAATTCTTAAGTTTAATCTGTTGTTTAGCTTTCATGATTCTTGTACTCAGAAATGTTTATAACAAAATTATAATGTTTATAATACCATTCTGTCAGTTCCCAGATTACCAAAATGGTAGAGACTCGTTCAAGGTCAAATAATTTTATGTAGTTGAATTAGAACTGGACTCCTGACTCCTGAGTCTTGGGCTAGGACATTGGCCACCATCTCTTAGTGCCTTCTGTAATCGAGTAGGAGTTTTGAGATTACCTAACCTAACTTAAGATCACCCAGCTTGGAAGTAAAGATTAGGATGATAATGATATAAATTATAATGATGAAAATAATAGTAACTAACACTAATTGTAGCTATGTGTCAGCCACTCTTCCTCCAGCACTGTTCTCTTGTTTCTCTTGTATGTAATAAACGTTTATTGAATTCCCACTAAGTACCAGCCACTCTTCTAGGTGCTAGAATGTAGCAATAAGCAAAACCCCAAATCTCTGTTCTCAGGCACCTTATAATAGTATTTTATATAGATCATCCCATTCTTTAAATTTACATAATAACTTTGTGGATAGTTACTCTTATTATTCCCATTTTATTGTTAGGAAAATTGATTGACAGAGAGCTTAAGTATTTTTAAACCCAAGATCATACAGATAAGATGGGACACCCAGAATCTGAATTGGCCTGAGTCCTGAAAATAATGAAATTTTCTGCTTAATGTGAAGCTCTAGGGACATCTTAAAATCCTAGATGGAAACATGTACCCAAGAAAGTTACTAAGAAAAGATAGGGAAAAAATAAATATATGGGCATAATAAGAATTATAAGAGGCAACCATAATGTTTGTTGCTAGCAATTAAACTGAAAAAAAATCATGCAGTAGGTTTATGTTTTAGAATAACAAAGAGCAGTGGGTTAATAGCAGAGGTCTTAGGTATGGGTTTAAATTATGTTGGTTTAAATGAGATGAATTAAGTCAACTGGAGACATTTACATAGGCACATTTTAAATATTCTGTCAAGTTTCAGTAACTTCTATTTAAAATTTCCTTTCTTCATGGATGTAGCCATACTTGGGCATTACAGATACATTGCACATGTGTGTGAACACATGCATGCACGCACACACCTCACTTTGTGAGATTTCCCCTTTCACTTTATTAACCACTATTTGACTCTTCACCAAATAGATTGTGCAAATTCCAACAGATTCATTACCTCACATTCAAGCTCTAAGACTTATCTTTTACATTTTTATGCCTCTTCCCTAATTGTCACTCTTTAGATAGTATAGGATAATTGCTGCAGTTAATCTTGCCCACCCTAGTTCTTAGTGCTTAGATAAATGATACTTGGCTTTGGTTTCAGTAAACTCAGTGAGGAACTATATCATCAAAAGAAGTATTATCAAATTCTTAATAAATGTTCAGTTTATTTTGATGTGTAAAGAACCATGTATTATTAAAAAAAAATTTTTAAAGACCATGAGATGTGATTGCAGCTCACAGAAAGTTTGGAAATTATAGGCTACACGTGTTCATCCCTTTGGTAATAATAGCACCTATGCATTACAAACCCTGATAACCAGATGGATAAAGCCACATTTCCAGAGCTATGAGTCTGATCCACTTCCCTGTGATCAAGCACTTGGTGGTAGAAGATAGATGTCATATCACAGCTTTAAAACTTCTGCTGACTCCTCCTTTCACCTTGCTTCATTTTCTGTTCTTTCTAGTTTTCTAGCTATACCTTCTGTTCTGTTCTTTCTTTACTTCCCAGCACCTTTATATTTAGGATTTGAAATTTGAAATATCTTGTTAGAGGGTTTGCTGATAGATAGGCATTTAGGCTCATGGCCTCTTTAATGTGAAGAGAACAGAGAGCTTGAGCAAATGGGTATGCTTGCCACCCTAGATTTTTGGAAGTTACACCCTAACCAATCAATAGGGTAGACTCCTTTTAGTTGTCTTTCTAGTGTTGGCGATTGTGTTGATCTTACCTAGCCCTGCCTGACAGATCATGCACATTTTCTAAAAGCTTGTAAGTCTGTGATTTTCCAACTGATTTAGAGTTAACAGGTCTATGTGGGGATTGAATCCCTAGCTTTGGCCTCATTATACCCTACTAATGAGTGAATTATTTATACATAAAACCGGAAAGAAAAGGAGAAAACAATAAGATGCTGTTGAGAATAATGATTGATAGCAAAACAAGTTGATACCCTGTTACTGAGCTTTGACTATTTTGCCAAAAGTGAAATCTGAACCTAAGCTTATCAAATTTATTAAAAATAAAATGACTGGTATCTTCTAGTCAGTAAGTAGGTTCTTTTGAGAAAGTAATGTGTTATCTTAAAATACAATAAATATTGTACTCCCGCCATATCGTTCACTCATTTCTGCACTTTTTCCTACTCCTAAGGCCCTTGTTGCATTAAGACCTGGGACAGAAATGTAGAGTGAGCAATCAAGCCCATTTTGACAAACAGAAATTTGTTTGCAACATAGAACATCATGTTTCATATTGCTTTATAAGTGCTTTTGGAATCACTTTCCTTCATAACAGATTCATTGAAAAAGCTTTGGAACTGAATAGTTTGACCCAATCTCTCCGTATAAAGAAGAGGAAAAAGAGAAAAACTAAGAAAAAGATGCATTTTTTTTTTTTTTGAGGAAAGCATATCACTTGAGTATGATGCAGTTAGACCTACTTAGAATCTCATCCCAGTGAGCAGACAGCATGATTTGTATTTCAAATAAGGCTAGTTAATTTTGGTGTGTGACATGACCACAGACAGTGTTCCCAAATCCTGCAAAACATCTGGAAAATACATGCTGTTGTTAATTAGAGACTGGGCCAGAAAATGCTGATGGATGCAAATTCCTGCCAAAGTGAGGGGACAGTAGTGCTATCTTTGTATGCAATAGAGAACTGCTACGAATTTCAGTACAATAAAACATGTCTGCTTATCTTTGCATTTGGAACTTCTGAGTTTTAGTTCATTATCACATTACACATCCCTCACTGTCTGGGATAATGGCACTTGAAGAATGTGAACATGCCTTTTAGGAAATATCACAACTTTGGTTTCATAATAAATGACATAAAATTGTGCTTTTAGACATGGTGCCTTTTGCGTCTTTAGAAATAACACCATGTAGCAAGTACTGATACTGCAGCAAGAAGTAAAGCTTGCAATGTTTGAAAATGAGTCAAAGACGTAACTTTTAAGCAGTATGTTCATTATGTTAAGAATTGTTTTCCCCCATAGCAAATATAGTTTTGGGGGTGACCCTGATTGCCAGATTGCTGGAGGTGGGCTCTCTGTTTATATATACTCTGCTGTCCTTTTTTCACTATTTTGTTTTTCAAGGCTGCCATCAACCACTTGACTTGCCAAGAGCCATGTTACGTGACATTCTATGTTGCAAACAAATTTCTCTTTGTCAAAATGGGCTTGATTACTCACTCTACATTTCTGTCCTAGGCCTTAATGCAGCAAGGGCCTTGGGGAATAGGAAAAAGTGCAGAAAGAAGTGAACAATATAATTACATCATGGTCCCTGCTCTCTCACTGATCTCTCTCTCTGGGGCTCCGGGCTGGGATACACAAGGGAGTAAGATTCAGAACTGGATATGCATAATAAACAGAAAATGGCAGAAATCTCTCAGTTTTGTGCTACTAGGTCAAAAAGTTCTCTTCATAATAACAATTGCTAGCATTAATTGAGAAGTTACTGTGGGCCAGATACCAACCCCAGTGGTTTTCATGGATGACCTTCTTTAACTTCCACAGCAACCGAATGAAATTATTATCCCCATTTTTACAGTTGTTAAAAGACAGGCTTAGCTAAGTGAAGTAATGTGCCCCATAAAGATAGAAAGAAGCTGAGGTTTGAATTCAGACCCATCCTCCTAATTACGTCTCTATTTTACCATCTCATAGTATAGAGACAGTAACTTCTGAGTTTTCTGGGTCACAGATACCACACAAAAATGGTTCCATTAAACACGCAGATGCATAGAGGGAAACAACACACACTAGGGGCCTATTCGGGGATGGAAAGAATAGCTAATGGGCACTAGGCTTAACACCTGGATGAGGAAATAATCCATACCACACACCCCCGTGACACAAGTTTACCTTGTAACAAACCTGCACGTGTACCCCTGAACTTAAAAAAGAGTTTAAAAAATTATGTTAAAAGCATATGATATACAGGACTAAAGTAAAAGTAGTTGTTTCCGTTAGTTGAATGGAATCACCTACTTGGCTTGATTTCAAGGGTGGCAGAGAGACCCGCCTGCTGGTTATTGCCTGAAGTTTCATGATTTGGAATTTCCTTTAGGAATGAGAACACATTGGAGCCCGATCAACCGCTCGCTAGCCTGCAGATTGGTTTTCCTGAAGTGTGCTTTTTCTAAGTGTCATGGTTTAGATCATTCAGACTTTAATAGAAGTTTTACTTGTCTAATAAAAATCTTACTTGTTTTTTTTCAAAATATTCTGTTCTTTTAAGGGATATAATATAGTCCCTGGAAAAAAATGGGATATTTTGTGTTTTACCAGGGTGAAAATCTAAATATTAATGCTTTATGAAGAACAAAGGTTTCACTCTAGCTCATGCTGTGTTTCCATATCCATGGCGGTTTGTTAGAGACCCAAGCCAGAGAGAAAGAGTTTCTGGAGGGTCCACAAATAATTCATGTACTTCTTTTTACCTTATTGGGGAGAAATAGTCACATGGCCTCAAATAACCACAAGGGGACTCTATCAGCTTCCTAGGGCTGCCGTAACAAATGACTACAAACTGAGTGGCTGAAAATGACAGAAATTTATCTTCTCACAGATCTGGACTTCAAGTCTGAAATCCAGTTGTCAGTGGCGCTGGATCCTTCTGAAAGTCTGAGTAGGTATTTGTTCCACGCCTCTCTCCTAGTTTCTGGTGGTTGCTGTCAGCCCATGGCCTTTCTTGGCTTGTAGAAACATTACTTCAATTTTTGCCCCTGTCTTCATATGGCATTGTCTTTGTGAGTCTGTCTTCAAATTTCCCCCTTAAAAGAAAACCAGGCATTGGATTAGTGCTCACTCTAATCCTCATTTTATAATAACTTGATTATACCTGTAAAAAACTTTTTCCAAATAATGTCACATTCACAGATACCAGGAGTTAGGAACTGGACATACCTTTTCGGAGGATGTAATTCAGTTCACAACAGGAATCATTAATTGCAATGGAACCATGAGATTGGAAGGAAAGAGACATGAAAACATATGGTAATGGGTACCAATGGCTAATTATGTTCCCATTTAACATTTGAAACGGAGACACTTCTTTTCATAAGTTGCCAGGAGTTTAAGAAAGGTTAGCAGCTCAAAGAACTAAGACAGATCTGGCTGTGGATGTAAAACAAATAATTTACCTGTTAAGAATGTTTGAATAACAGAGAGATACTATTTGGGAAAGGAGCCACAAGGACAGTTATGGTTTCATTCATTCATTTGAGGCCTCTACTTACCTTTGCCACCTTGTGGAAAGAAGTGAAACAGATTTGTTGTAAGCACAGGGACAGAAATACAAACCAAGCCCTTTTACCTAACTGGAGCATTTTATACAGGATATGGCATTATCCTGGTAGTAATTAGGACAGAGGATAACTTAGAAATAAGTAGAATGAGACATTTCAGTGGCAGGGATGTCTGAAGATTTAAGAATACATGACAAGGAACATCAGGTGATTGCAAATAACGATTCTGTGTAAGTTGATGATGAAAAATTAAGGATTAATTGAAAAGCTGACAAACTGTATATTTGATTATTACTCAGGTATCTTTTGAAATAAAATAACTGTTTTAAAATTCTGCTGTCAAAGGATAAGTTGTAACTGGATAAATAAACTGTGGGAAATGCATAGTTATAAGTGTCTTGGGGTTATGAAGCAGGGCCCCATCGAAGCTTGTTCAAAGTCTCCACAGGAGGTTTGAGTACAAGAACACGGAGTACCTAAAGAGTGTGTGGGATGCGGGGAGTATCCTTGGGGTCTGTCAAGTGGCAAAACAGAGTCATTGATAAAGTGGCATCTGAAAACAACCTTTATCTGGGGCCCTCTCTTGTTACAGAATGAGTCTTCTTGTAGCTGGACATTCTGTGACCTATTGCAACTTGGCTGTGTACCTCCCTATTGACTCTCCCTGAGTTTTGGGGAGTGAGGGTTGGTAGTGGTGAGACCGTTCATGCATCAGAATCTCAAATGTCAGCAAAACATGAACAAAATTTCAGGAGCAGAGAGAAGAAAGCATATGGAAATAACAGAGAAGGGCTATAGTTACAGCATATGGTGAGTGGCCTGGATCTCAAAATAGTCTGCTGTACTTGAGATGAGAGGCCATGAGATGGAATAGAAAGACTGGGAGACAGAAGAGCTGGGTTCTAGGCCAAACTTTGTCACCAACCATCTGTGGCTTAGGCAAATCCCCCATCTTTCAAATGGAACCAGATGTTTTCTAAACTCCTTTCTGGTTGGGAACTACAGTGGTTAAGGATGTTTACAACTTTCTGTTCACCAATATATGTGGTAGCTGATTCATGAAGAATATGCAGCCGTCAACACTGGGGAAGCTTTATAAAACTGCCAAATATTTACAAAAGAAGGAAAACTTAGGTTTGGGGTCTGAACTGGGTACAGAGGACTATAATAAAAATAAAGATATAGCAGATATCTGTCAAGGATAAGAATAAACGCATTCCAATTGACAAACACTATTCTAAGTGTTTTCTATACATTGATCTTCATACAATTTTGGCAGAGGAAAGAGACCACAGAAGGTTGAAGTCACTTGGCCTAGGCAACACAGGAAGTGATGAGGTGCCCTGACTATTGAATCTTTGCTCTTAACCCCTGTATCCTAACCCTGCCATGGATAGATATGGAGACATTCAGTGAGAAGGAAAAGCCAAGGGACAGTAGTAGCCTTGGACATCTCTTACCTTTATGTATTCACCCATTTACTCAACCATTATTTACTGTGTGCTAACTAACTGCCAGTCCCTGGTCCAGACACTAAGGAAATAATGTGATCAAGGGAAGTCCAGTTCCAGCCTCCACAGCATCTTTAGTGTAGTGTAGAGGAACATAGGGAGTCAAACAGCACTTAAAATACAGCATGGGAAATGCTGACACAGGTTGGGTATAGTCAGAACATGTGGGGATGGGGTTGTGCATCCTAGAAGGAGTAACATTTAAGCAGTAACCTGAAGGATGAATATGACCTGAAGGGTATTTCAAGCAGAAAGAGCAGGTGGTAAGAATCTAGAGCCAGCTGTTAAACTTTGGGCTGGTGCCAATCTGGCTGCTTGAACATCAGTTGCGATTCTTATTTGGTCGGTGTGGGATGGGGCCTGGGTATTTATATTATGAACAAAGTGGTCTGGAAGCCAGGATGGTTTGACTCCAGGAGTCCTGCATGGAGGCGGGTGGTTCTGAGGCCCCACCTGGGAGTTTCGAATCATGTTGGAAGGGGGCAGGAAAAGAATTGAGTTAGATATGAAAGGTCACAACCTCCAAGGGAGCTTCCCACTCTGGGTAGACTTTGGTTTTGGTGGTGCCCGAGATAGACAAAGGCTAGAAATTCTGGGAAAATCTGGTAGTGGTTGGTCCAGCCAAGGGGAACAACTGGAAGAGATACTGAAGTGACATGACAGGACCTGTTTCTTTGTTTGAAAAAAATGTATAGTTTAGGAAGTATTGAATTTACAAAGACTTGTGGCAAAAGGCTGCATAATGGGATGAATAATGTTCATTTAGGTGCTTTCTTTTGCATGTGAACCATGTGACCAAGTGCCTGTAAGTATTCTGACACCATTTGCAAATATTTTGCACTAACTGCATCGGTCAAATGCTGGAATAGCATATCCCATTTTTTTCAGTAAGTAACCCTAAAATAATATAAACAGAATTATCATTTTCAATAACCTCAGTGACATCTCTGTGCTATTCTTTCCAGGAAAAAATAAGTTTATTGTTGAATATAATGAGTAACTATATGAAGTTATACTATATTTGAGTTGCTTTAAGAATACTCATGGGAGAAATTAAGTCAGTTTTCTTTTGAAAAATTTTTACTAACTTTTGAATTATGGAACTTTTCTAATACATAAAAACATAAAACAAATAATATAATGAACATTTGTAGGTATACTCTTCACTTTAAAATCTTCCCATTTCCTTCTCTCTCTCCTACCTTCTTATTGCCTGTCCTCCCATAACCTTCATTGTTGGACTTAGTGTTTATCATTTAGGACATTTAAAAACATCTTTCTATGTAAGCACATAACCCAACAAATATATAGCAAATTGGACATTTAAAAATGTTATTTAAATCATAGCTTCCTGTAGATATCCTTCCACAACATATTTTTGTCCATTATATTTTGAAGATATACCTATGTATGTATTACTACTACATTCATTTTCATTGCTTTATAGTATTTGACTGTTTATAAAGACAATGATTTATTTATTCATTCTCCTGTTGATAGACATTTAAATTGGAAATCACCTAAATGTCAAATTCTTTTACTAATCATAGACATAGTTTTAATCATTCAGTCTTTGCCATTTATAGCTGTCTCCTTCCTTCATTTTCAATTATCATCTAGGTTATAGAATCATTGTTTCAGAAAGAAGTATATAGTAAAGCAGACAATATTGGAACAACCACTAAATTTGTTCATGTGAATCCAATTACAGCCTGAACGCTGTGTACCTAAGCTTACAATCTAAACTAAGGCTGATTTTCTAAATAGATAGTAGCTGGTTAGCCATAATAAAGCCAACACTCGAGTGGTTGTATTCTAGAACCCAATATTTTCTAGCTGTAGTGAGTTTATTAACAGGGCCAGCCAAACAAATTGACAGCAATCTACAAGAAAAATGTTTTCATATTAACTTATTCGAGACAGTCCATCATGTTCACCTTTGAAAAGGATGACTTTAAGAAAAGGTCACCCAATCAGATCCTGTCACACTCTTGGCCTTTTCAGCCTTGGATTCTGAATCAAAAAGGCCTTTGTTTTTAGTCATTCCTAATTTCCAGAAAGTTTTAGAAATAGTTGCTTTATGAGCATGGAGGTGTAGATATTAACAGCCTAATCGCCAGGGTGTTTATGGAACTATCACCCCCTCCCCAAAATATCTTCCACACCAGTTATCATTGATCTTTCAAATGTTCTCCCTGGAAGGGACAGCTTTCTGCTGTATGACTAAAGATAAAGCTTATTAAATTTGGGGTGACATAAAGCTTGACAAATGACTTGAAGTTAGATGACAGAGCTGGCAGTTTCATATGATGGAAGAAGAAACCCAAGTCAACAAAATAAATTGAACTAGAATGAATGGAAAAATTCAAAAATCAATGAAAAAGCATTGGACTTGGTCAATTATATTTGACAACATTCCATGTGAAATATCTGAGGATTTTAGGTGATACAAATCTTCATTTGAGTCAACAATTCAATTATTCTGTGAAACTGAAAATGCAAACTTAAGACTACAGGAACAGTTTAGGTGGAAGTATAATTTCACAATCAAGGGGAGCTATCTGCCTATTGTATTTAGGAACTAGTTAGACGACAGCTAGAGATTTTTTTGCAGGTTAGAATCTGCATTGTCACTGGAACATTGATAAACCAGGAATCAGCAAACTAACCAGAGTATTGAAAGGCTGGGGATAGTGCCATCGAAGAAGAGTTTTTATGAAAACTAGTTTCTATGTAATGACCTACAGTTCCATTGTCATGATTGACCAGTACTTGACATGAAATAATAATCTCTTGAAGAGATTAAATTGGAACAGTATGTAAATTGTGACTTCTTTTCATAGACTGTGAGATATTTGTTCATTTATTTGTGGAAACATCTCATGATCTCTCCAGATAGGACAAATCATAAATGGCAAGCATTTAGAAGAATCCATTTGATAAGTCTGCAATCCATAGTGTGGATAATTACTAATACCCTTAAGTCAGAGCAAATGTTACTGTTTTCGCTTCCACACAGGTCATTTTTTAGGCATATATATATGCACTTAAAATGGGAGCACTATTTTGATAGAGTGTCTATATATATGCACTTACAATGAGAACACTATTATGATGGAATGTCTGTGTATATGCACTTACAATGAGAACACTATTATGATGGAGTGATGGTTTCCAGGCTTCCATTTTATCATTTTTCTTCCCCAGAATCCAACAGTGGTGTGGAGGATTTGGTAGTCTGTTCAACGAGGTCCCAGTTCTGTAGCAGGTCCCAGTTCTGTAGCAGAGTGTAAGAATTCATGTGGGGGAAAGATTTCACAACATAGAGTTTCTGAGGCCCCCTTTCAAATACATTTTGATATTGGTCAAAAGAAAAGACATTTGAATGATTGTTGATTATAATCATATTTTTAAATGGACCTATGAAAGAGCATTCATTAACTTTAAATGTAGGTTTTGATTTGTTTTGGTTTTGGAAAACTTACACAGTTAAAATATTGTAAACTATCTTGGGGTTTTAAAAAACCTAAATTCAGTCTCCATTTAAGGAAACGATTTACTGAATGTTATGCTGAAGTCGTCTTAATGGAATTTCTCTTTACTGGTTCTTTGGAATGTGAATTGCGCCATGAGTCTTAATCTGCTCAGCTCTGATGAAGCCTCTAAAAATGTACATTGCCATTGTGATTTAAGGTGGGAGTTCCCCTGGCTCTACGAGATTGCCTGTCTTCTACTGAGCTTTCAAAAAAGTATAAGATCCTGATATTGAAAACATGTAGTTTTATAATTTTCTCAGTCAGAAATACTGATTTAAATTGTATATAGATTATTGGATAGTAAAAAGGTAATTTCTGAGCCATCGTAATACTGACAAAATATACATTTTTGGATTCACATTATCTCCATCTCTTATTTTCTAATCTGAAGTACTGTTGGAGCAGGCAGTCTTCGAAAGAATGTGGTACTTTTCTTGCCCTAATATGAGCCAGGATGATGTTCTTGAGTATACCATGTATTTGAAGCCCAGGAAGGTGGAATTTAAAGCACAGCACGTTTGATCTGCTTTTGATTTCACATGTTGTCTAACTTAACTGATCTTCAATAGCTTTGTTTAGGAAATTTCACAAAACAGATCAGTGGCTGTTCTAGGAATAACTAACTTATATTTGTATTCTGTCATAAATAGTAAGACCTGACTGGGCACGGTGGCTCATGCCTGTAATCCCAGCACTTTGGGAGGCCGAGGTGGGTGGATCACCTGAGGCCAGGAGTTTGAGACCAGCCTGTCCAACATGGTGAAACCCCGTCTCTACTAAAAATATAAAAAATAAAAAATAAAAAAAGCCAGGCCTGGTAGCAGGCACCTCGAATCCCAGCTACTTGGGAGGCTGAGGCAGGAGGATCGCTTGAACCCAGGGGGCTGAGGCTGCAGTGAGTGGAGATTGCGCCACTGCACTCCAGCCTAGGTGACAGAGTGAGTCTCAGTCTCAAAAATAATAATAACTGTTTTCGGGAAAGTCAACTACCAAACTATCAAAATGACATAATTTTTGAAAGTTTCTCTATCTGCAAAAAAAAAAAAAAATGAGCAGAGTATGCTTTTCTTTCTGGATTATTTTGCAGATTAAATGAGCTATATGCTGCTTGTGAAAGGACTTAGCACAGCAACAACTATGCAGGAGAAAGTAGTGAAGTAACTGAATTGTACTGCTCTGAGATATTCAATCACAAAAAGTTTTAAAAATCCAACGGCTGTAGCAACTGTTCATCACATGTAGCAGTGATTCGTAAAGAAGTCACAAAACTTATTCTGGGTAATTTCTGCATAATCAACATTTATTTGAATTATTACTTCCATTGGTCACTGAACTGTGTATGTGTAACTTTTAAATTCTTATTAGTGCCAAAATAAGAAAATAATTTTGCTTTTCAGGGGCTTTACACTTTAAGCTGTTGGTCAATGATCAGAGAAAATAACAATTAAATTTTTAAAATTTCTTTAAGTCATTTGTCACTTTGTATGGAAAGAAAATATTCCTTAAAGCTCATAGGAGTTGCTCATTTTGACTTTTTTCTCAACCAAAGAGGAACATAGTCCTTCTCAGTGCAAATCAATCAGCCCCATTTGCAGGGATTGAATATCTTCTCAACTTTTCAAGAAATAAACAATCAACAACATGATCTTTAAATAAAGTGTTAAAACCTAACAAATACAATTTTAATTTAAAAGTTTTAATTTAAAAGTTTAATTAAAACGTTGTTTTAGTATTATTAATTTCTCTTTTATGTTTTAATCAAAATTTTCTAAATAAACATGGGGCCCCACTATGTTGCCCCAGCTGGTCTCAAACACTTGGCCTCAAGTGATCCCCCTACCTCAGTCTCCCAAAGTTCTGGAATTACAGGCATGAGCCACCTCACCTGGCCTAATGTCTCTTAAATCATGTTAAATTACAGATGATGAATTTATTGTCTGTGGGGCAAAAAATTAAGCTATTTGATTCAAAATGTTTATTTTGTGATTTTAAAACTGTAACCACAGTATCCATGTAAAAGTTTTGAAAAATTTAAAATCAGTCACTCTCTGTCAAGTATGATAATAGTGCATTTCAATAATGGTAAGTAAATTCACTAAAAAATTGAACAGAGCTAAGTAAAATCTGTGGACAAAGAGCCTTTCTATGCTTTGTCAGAAAACAAAACAAGAAAACCTCAACTCTTTGGGGGGAAAACTGAGGATGCTTATGAGGGTGCTACTGATGAAAGGGTTCTAAGGAGAGTTACAGAACAACTGACAGTAACTGAAAGTCTATTATATATCAACATTCTCACATTTGCTGTCATGGTTAACCTTTCTAGCAACATTGTTCTTAGGTGATGGTATAATTTATTGTCCAGGTGGCGATAACTTCAACCACTAAAATGCTAAACCAAACATGATATTGGAATAAAAGTAATATATCAGAGCTATCTTGTGAAAAGTAGAATATATATAGTCAGCACATATAACTTACCTTTTTCATTATAGGGAAGCTCCCTCCCCTTTAGGGATTTGTTTAATAACTAGATTTCCTAACATATCAGAAATGTCAGTTTCTCTCACGAGAGGTCACTCATGGTTTGTGCCACATTGCTAAGAGGTGACAGCAATGTTGTATCCTCACTACCCGTGCCCAGAAAATAAAAATACAAAACAGGTTCTCTATCGTGAGCCTCATTCCCCATCCAGTCAATGAGGTTTTTCCAAAAACAGGTCATACTCCTACCTTCCACCCCTGCTCTGTTCCCTTCTGTACACAGCTGCTGGTTGTCTCTCTTTGCTTTCCTGTTTCAGCCAAGACAACAAGATGAAGACACCACTCCTCTTAATTTTTACATTTCCTCTCATTATTTTATCTGAGGCTTACCCCTCTTTCCTACGAGCTACTCTTTGCTTCCTTTGGCTCTTGGCCAATGGAACCTCTTTCCCAAAGGTGCCTCTTTCCAATTAAATTTTTTTTTAAAAATCTTTTATTTTTCTAGTTTACGACAGTTGTTAGTGACACTGGCTTCCTTGCAAAGAGTTTAGCTCCCTGTATTGGTTTACCAGAAAGCTAATGGCAGTTTAATGAGGCCTGTGCCTAATTTTGTACTTGTTTGTATTATTTTATTTCTTAAAGTACACCCCTAAGACTATAGAAGCAGCAAACTCCTAAAATCCAGGAGACAGACAGATGCTGAGACAAAAAGTAAAAATGAGCATAACAAGAAGGGTCAAGATTTTGTTGTTCACTTTAATGCATGCAGATTAAACATTAATTTTTTTAAGTCTACAGATTTTAAGTGTACAGTTTGATACTTTAAAGATTCATCCTTGTTTTATGCATCAATAATTCATTTCTTTTTATTGCTGAGTGGTATTCCATTGTGTGAATGTGTCATATAGTTTTTATATCCACACATCTGTTGGTAGAAATTGTTTCCAATTTTGGAGTGAGTAAAACTGCTATGAATATTCTTATTCAATTCTTCAAAAGAATATATACTTGTATTTATTTTGACAATATATCTGTGTGCAATTGCTAAGTCTTTTAACATTTTAAGAAAAATATGCTAAACAATTTCCCACAGTATACTATTGGTAAGGTTAAGACTTCCAGTTGGTCCACATCTGGCAACATTTTATGTTGTCAGCCTTTTCAAGGTGAGCCACTCTAGTGGGTGTGTGGTGTAATTTGTAATTTTAATTTGCATTTCCCTGAAAACCAATAATATTCAACATATTTTATGTGGTTATTAAACATTTATATATCTTCTTTTGTCATATAACTGTGCACATCTTTTGCCACTTTTTTTTTTTTTTATTATACTTTAAGTTCTGGGATACATGTGCATAACGTGTAGGTTTGTTACCTAGGTATACATGTGCCATGGTGGTTTGCTGCACCCATCAACCCGTCATCTACATTAGGTTTTTCTCCTAATGCTGTCCCTCCCCTTGCCCCTAACCTCCTGACAGGCCCTGGTGTGTGATGTTCCCTTCCCTGTGTCCATGTGTTCTCATTGTTCAATTCCCACTTATGAGTGAGAATATGTGGTGTTTGGTTTCCAGTTGCTGTGTTTGATTGTTGATAATGGTTTCCAGCTTCATTCATGTCCCTGCAAAGGACATGAACTCATCCCTTTTTTATGGCTGCATAGTATTCCATGATGTATATGTGCCACATTTTCTTTATCCAGTCCATCATTGATGGGAATTTGGACTGATTCCAAGTCTTTGCTATTGTAAATAGTGCTGCAATAAACTTACGTGTGCATGTGTCTTTATGGGAGAATGATTTATAAACCTTTGGGTATAGACCCAGTAATGGGATCACTGGGTCAAATGGTATTTCTGGTTCTAGATCCTTGAGGAATCACCACACTGTCTTCCACAATGGCTGAACTAATTTACCCTCCCACCAACAGTGTGAAAGCGTTTCTATTTCTCCACATCCTCTCCAGCATCTATTTCCTGACTTTTTAATGATTGCCATTCTAACTGGCATGAGATGGTATCTCAGTGTGGTTTTGATTTGCATTTCTCTAATGACCAGTGATGATGAGCTTTTTTCATATGTTTGTTGGCCACATAAATGTCTTCTCTTGAGCAATGTCTGTTCATATCCTTGGACCACTTTTTATCTTTGCTACTTTTTGAGTGTTTGTTTTCTTGTTATTGAATTGCAGGAGCTCCTTATATATTGTTTGTAAGTCATTTGTCAGATATATTGTGAATATTTTTTCCAGGCTGTGGCTTGCTTTTTGTTTTATTAATAGTGTTATGTGGTGAGCAGAAACTTTTAATTTTGATGAAATCTAGTTTATAATTTTTTTGTTAGTATATTTTGAGTCCTATCTAAGAAATCTCTGTGAACCTCAGTGGTGTGATACTGTCCTGTGTTTTTTCTAAATGTTTTATAGTCTAAGCTTTTGTTTGTCCACTGTATTGCTATTATTTTTTCCTAGCAACTAATAAGCAACTTGTGAAAGATATTTTTAGGTCATGCAAATATCCTGTTTTTTAAAAATCCATTTTCCCTAGATTTAGTATCCATTGATGTTTCTAGCTTCAGTTAATTTTTTTTTTTTTTTTTTTTTTTTTTTTTTTTTTTTTTGAGATGGAGTCTGACTCTGTCTCCCAGGCTGGAGTGCAATGGCATGATCTCAGCTCACTGCAACCTCCGCCTCCTGGGTACAAGCAATTCTCCTGCCTCAGTCTCCTGAGTAGCTGGGATAACAGGCGTGCATCACCATACGTGGCTAATTTTTGTATTTTTTGGTAGAGATGGGGTTTTGCCATGTTGGCCAGGCTGGTCTCGAACTCTTGACCTCAGGTAATCTACCTGCCTCAGCCTCCCAAAGTGCTGGGATTAAAGACATGAGCCACTATGCCCAGCTGCCCCAGTTAATTTTTTCTATGGTGGTTTACAGTGACAGATTTTCAACTTACCCCACATTCATCAGTTATCATCTTGTATAATGAAGACTCCCTCCTCTTCAGTTTATCTATCTAATGTAATCTAATCTAATCTAATCTAACATGGAATAATAGATTTCTATTTTATGCAATAGGTTATAATTGTTATTTATTTTGATACTCAGATTGTCCCAGATGTGGCCAGTAGGTGCCCCTTCACGATGAGTCCCTATTCCTTTTGAAATAGCTCCATCATTCTTAAAAATGACTTCCTTGCGTGAACCCGGGAGGCAGAGCTTGCAGTGAGCCAAGATCACGCCACTGCACTCCAGCCTGGGTGATAGAGCAAGACTCTCTCAAAAACAAAACCAAAACCAAAACCAAAAAAAACCTTACTTTCTGGCTTAATAAGATGACTCAAGCTCATCTTATATTTTCCCTGCATCAGACTTGGAATAATCCATTTCTTCAATGATTCCTGGATCTTTTGTTCCTTCTAATGGGAAATGCTATATTAGAAACCAGTATCTGGGTTCTGGGAGTGCTTGCTGCTCCTGAGATGTTATTACTTGGAGTCTCTTTCAGTGAACAGAGATAGAATATAAATGTCTATGTACCCTTTTCTCTTTATGAAATTACTTTCCGTAATTATTTTATGTAGATAACTTCAAGCCAATCTCACAGGATTCTTCTGTGCTTTCTTTCATTCCATATTTGTATCTCCTTTCTTCCATGTGAGTGTCCTAGCTCTCAACATCATCAACAGATTTATTCATTGTCCAACATAATATACATACAATAACTCCAGAATGGCCACCCCATGCCATTATAAAAACCAACCTACTACTAAAAGTTCAGGATGTATTTGAATCCCCTTCTCACACTGATAGTGAAGTTGTATTGTCAAAATACTTCGATTAGAAGCTACTTGGACTAGTTCTTTTCTTTGTTTTTCAGTGTCATCATTTATTATTGTGAAATATACTTGAGTACATTTATTTTTGTTTGCATTCAGTTCTGAGTTCCCTTGCTTCCTTTTTAACTTATTTTTATATCCTAAATAAAACATTTATGTGCTCCCAAAGTCAAAATTTTACTTAAAAAATACACTAAATGAAGTGTGGATCCATTCCCTAATCCTTTCACCATTTAACCTCCCTCCTTTCCCTACGCTAAGCCCTTATGGAAAATCTATATAATTCTCTGGCTTATTCTACTTGAGTTTTCTTTGGCAAAAATAAGCACATTTTTTTTTTCTATCTTTCTTATACAAAGGGTAGACTATTGTAGATATGTTAAAATTTCATAGACTTAGTAATCGGCATTAAAAGATTCTTCATTTTTGTTGTAGCTTGATAGCTCATTTCTTTTTATCACTGAATAATAAACCATTGTACAGATGGACCAAAGTTTTTATTTTGTTTAATTCACTTATTAAAAGACATTTTGGCTCATTCCAATTTTTTGCAACTATGAATAAAGCTGCTACAAATATGTATGTGCAGGTTTTTGTGTGGACATAGTTTGGCTGATGGGAGTAAAGATCTAGGAGCATAGTTGCTGGATCTTACAGTAAGCCTACATTTAGTTTTGTAAAAACTGCTACATTGTCTTTCAAAATGACGATACTATTTTACTTTCTCACCAGCAATGAATGAGTTTTTGTTGCTGCATATCCTTGCCAGCACTTGGGTATATATTATTTTTCTCTTCACATTTTTCACTTAATAATACATCTTGGAAATTATTTCATATCACTTCATGGAGTTTACTAATTACTTTTTATAGCTGTATAATACTCAATTGTGTGATTGTATCATAATTTATTCATATTTATCATATAAATGATATCTCCAGTCTTTCTATTTGGGCATATTTGTAGTTTTCAATGCTTTTGCAATGTGTTTCAAAAGTGTGTTTTCAGGATAAAGTTCTTGAGGTAGAATTGCTGAATAAAAGAGTAAAAGCCAAATGTGCCAAACTTTTTGGAGAAGATATTTAAAAGTGATATTTAAAAGTGTCTGTTTCCCCACAGCCTTGCCAACATAATCTTTCGCATTTTGATAGATGAGAAATAGTGTTTCTGTGTGGTGTTACTCTGTGTTTTTTCTGAGTGAAGTGTTTCATCTGCATAAGGACCATTCTTAAACCATTTTAAATAAATTGTTTCTGTCTTTTGCTCATCTTCTCTGCCTCAATTTTTGGAAGCTCTTTACACTTTGGGGAGATCAGCTCTTTATCTGTGATGTGTTGCAAGTATTTTCTCCCAATGTGCAATTTTTCTTTGACTTTGTTTATGGTATTATTTTTAATGTAGAAGCTATACAAAAGTGGAATGTCCTCATATATACTTTTCTCCACTTCCCTTTAAGTTAACATCTTCCATATCCAGAGGAAAATTATCAAAACTAAGAAATTAACATTGGTATGTACTATTAACTGAATTACAGATTTTATTTGATTTTTTTACCAGTTTTTTTTTTTTTCCTCACTAGTTTCTTTTTCTTTTCCAGGATCCAATCTAGGATTCTACATTGAATTTAGTTCTCATGTCTCCTTACCCTTCTCCTAATGAGCATTCAATATATTTACTTGTGTTTTGTAATCTTGGCAATATTGAAGGGTACTTGTCACTCATTTTGTAAATCATCTGTGGTTTTCTAGTGAATAGGTTGAGGTTGTGCATTATTGGAAAAGATACCACAGAAGGGATATGCCCTTCTCAGTGTATCATACCAGATGTACAAGATAGTAATATGTCACATTGTTAGTGATGTAAACCTTAATGATTTGGTTAAGGTGGCATCTGCCAGATTTCTTCACCATGAAGTTACTTTTTTTCCTGTTGTAATTAACAAATATTAGGGTAGGATATTTTGAGAATTATGCAAATAGCCTGTTTCTGCTTAAACGTTTGTTGACACATTTAGTATTCATCAGTGGATATTGCCTGCAGCAAATTTTACTGTGGTGTCCCACTGGTAATTTTTTACTTTCCTCTTTCCTCCTATATTATAATAAATGGAAATTTTTTATAAGACAGAGTTCTTTTTCCCAGTTTATTCAGTTATTTATATAACCAATATAGACTCATAGTATTATTGCAATACTATAATTTTTATTTTAATGCACAGGATGTTCCGACTTTGGGAGCTTTTTCACATTGTCTTCTGTGCCCTTTTGACACAAACTGATTTTTGGTGGTGGTGATGGTTGTTGTTGCTTTTTGGCACTTTCTTACTTCCTGGCACCCCAAATCATCCAGGGTTCTTTTGTATAGTTTTCCTGTTCTTCCTCTAGAATGACCACTTCTACAAGGAGCCCTGGTTTGTTTTATTGGAAAATGGTAGTAAGAAACAAAAATCTGTTAGCTAGGTATGCTCACTGCTACTGGGTGTCACTGCTGTTAGTCCCATTCAATAGATAGAGCTAAGAAATATATGTACATATGCCAACTGTATTAGTCCGTTTTCACAGACTGCTGATAAAGACATACCCGAGACTGGGCAATTTATAAAAAGGTTTATTGGACTTACAGTTCTACATGGCTGGGGAGTCCTCACAATCATGGCGGAAGGTGAAAGACATGTTTTACATGGCAGCAAACGAGAAGAGAGCTTGTGCAGGGAAACTCTCCTTTTAAAAACCATCAGATTTCATGAGACTTATTCACTATCACAAGAATAGCATGAGAAAGACTTGCCCCCATGATTCAGTTACCTCCCACTGGGTCCCTCCCACAACACATGGTAATTCAAGATGAGATTTGGGTGGGGACACAGCCAAACCACATCACCAACCCATGCATTCACACACATATTGATCTTTTGTATTTAGCTATATGCATATATAAGAAAATCATCAGTCCATACTGATACCTTTCACTCCAGCCCAGCACTACTGGATTTATTCTAGCCTTTCCCCTTTGCTTATTTGTAACTTCTTTCTCTGGCAATGCTAAATCTGACCTCATTGTCTGCAATGCATTTACACTTTTATTCAACCCTGGCATATGTATAGTTGCAGAAATGCTAAACCTTGTCCCAGGAGAAACAAATACATCAACTTCAATCCAATGTTGTATAGACTTATTTTTGTCTTTAGCCTTACAATTTTCAGTCAAAATCCTGTTTTCAAGGTTACGTAGGTCGGTTTTATTCCCTGGATCTAGTCAGTGTAATTATGAGATTTATTTATAATACAGATAGATTTGTTTGACACTGTCTGAATTCCATCTTTACCTACAACCTATTTTTGTAAATTTACATACCAAGAAAATCTGTGTTGTGTCTAGTTCTGAATTTTATCAAATGCATTGTCACATGTTCATCAGCAAAGTTCATATAGAACAGCTCCATCATCCCCAAAATTCTCCTGCTCCCCCCTCAGAGTCAACTCCTGTCTCCATCACCCAGCCTCTAGAACTCACAGATCTGTTGTCTAGCCCTATAGGTTTGCCTTTTCTAGAGTACTAAATAAATGGAGTCATATGCTATATATGGCATGATGAACAGATCTAATATTATCTTTTCCCAAGTAGCTGATAATTATCACAATACGATTTATTTAAATGTGTGTCATTGATCCAGCAGTTCAAGGTGCCACCTTTATCATAGGCTAAAGTTCTATATGTTATTGAGTCTATTTTAGGACTTATTCCATTCCTTTGGTTTGTCAATTCTTGCACTGGTACCCACATTTTTTAAATTTTGGAGGTGTTGTAGCATATGTATGAGGTAAAGCTATTTTTCCCTTAAAGCTCTTTTCTTTCACTGTTTTTCTAGTTATTCTTGCATATCAATTTTTCTATTTGAACTGCATTACAACTTGTGTAGCTCCAGAAAAAAGATTTTTATTGTGATCACATTAAGTTTATAAATTAACTTTGAGAATACTAAAATCTTAATATTTGAGACTTTTAAAACAATAACATGGGGTGTTTTTAATTTATATAAGTTTCCATTTATATCTTTTAAGGATATTTTTATAATTTTGTTCCTAAAGGGTTTGAAGTTCATTTCTGAGTATTTCTTTATTGATGGTAATGTGGATTGAGTTTTCTCTTGCATTTTATCTAACTTACTCTAAAAAATAATTGACTTTTTTTTTTTAGCATCCTAAGTTTATATCTGCTACATTATCTAATTCTTTTGTCATTTTAATTATCGGTTCTCTAGCCATTTCTGGGTATGCGATCATGTCATCTACAAATACAGTTTCATTTCTTCCTGTTTCATGTCTAATTGAATTGGTTAACACCTTCAGTTAAACAGTATTGAAAAGGTGAATATTGGACATCTTTGCCTTGTTTTGGATTTTAGCAGAAACACCAGTAATGTTTCTTTTTCAAGTAAGATGCTTGACTCTAGGACTGAGACGGAGGGATGTATGTGTGCAAGGAAGTATCCATCTATTCCTCTTTATCAATGATTTTTGTTTGAAATGGGTGTTAAATTTTGTCAAAGGCTTTTGTTTTGTTTTGTTTTGTTTTGTTTTTTTGCAGCTAGTTATGTTTTATTTCAGATACTGCTTTTTATCAGTTTTAGGATTTTCATTACTTTAACATTTTTTCATGTCTCTTCTGAGATCCCCATCTCAGTGTGCCTTCTAACTGGGCCTGTTTCTGCTGACTTTTCTCTAGACTGAGTCATATTTTCATGTTTCTCTGCTAATTTGTTGGACATATTAAGTGTGACACATCATGTAGACTTTGCCTTCCGTCATTTCCCTCTGAAGAGCGTTGAACGTTATTCTAGTAGGCGATTAAATTACTGGCAGATCATCTTGGCCTTCTGAAGGCTTGGTTTTAGGTTTTGTTGGAGTGGAGCTAAATCAGGCTCTCACTTACTCTAAGGAACATCTGAGTCATTAGATGTGATTTTTATTCCTCAAGTAAACAAAGTTTCAAAAAGGGATGGCTGAAGTGTCTACCGAGCCTTTCTGAGTTCGTGAGCAGGGCTGTCAAAGTTTGTGGTCAGCTGTTTTGTTGTTGTTGTTGTTCTTGTTGTTATACTTTAAGTTCTGGGATACATGTGCAGAACATGCAGGCTTGTTACATAGGTATACATGTGCAATGGTGGTTTGCTGCACTCATCAACCCGTCATCTACATTAGGTATTTCTCCTAATGCTCTCCCTCCCCTGGTCCCCCACCTTGCAATAGGGCCTGATGTGTGATGTTCCCCTCCCTGTGTCCATGTGTTCTCACTGTTCAACTCCTATTTATGAGTGAGAACATGTAGTATTTGGTTTTCTGTTGCTGTGTTTGCTGAGAATGATGATTTCCAGCTTCATCCATGTCCCTGCAAAGGACATGAACTCATCCTTTTTTGTGGCTGCATAGTATTCCATGGTGAATATGTGCCACATTTTTTTTATCCAGTGTACCACTGATGGGAATTTGGGTTGGTTCCAAATCTTGGCTATTGTGAACAGTGCTGCAATAAACATACATGTGCATGTGTCTGTATAGTAGAATGATTTATAATCCTTTGGGTATATACCCAGTAATGGGCTGGGTGAAATGGTATTTCTGGTTCTAGATACTTGAGGAATCGCCACACTTTTGTCTTCCACAATGGCTGAACTAATTTACACTCCCACCAACAGTGTAAAAGTGTCCCTATTTCTCCACCCTCTCCATCATCTGTTGTTTCCTGACTTTTTAGCGATCGCCATTCTAACTGGTGTGAGATGGTATCTCATTGTGGTTTTGATTTGCATTTCTCTAATGACCAGTGATGATGAGCTTTTTTTCCATGTTTGTTGGCCACATATATGTCTTCTTTTGAGGATTGTCTGTTCATGTCCTTAGCTCATTTTTTGATGGGGTTGTTTTTCTCTTGTAAATTTGTCTAAGTTCCTTGTAGATTCTGGATATTAGTCCTTTGTCAGATGGGCTCCCATTCTGTAGGTTGCCTGTTCCCTCTGATGATAGTCTCTTTTGTTGTGCAGAAGCTCTTTAGTTTAATTAGGCCCCATTTTTGAATTTTGTCTTTTGCTGCCATTGCTTTTGGTGTTTTAGTCATGAAGTCTTTGCCCATGCCTGTGTCCTGAATGGTGTTGCCTAGGTTTTCTTCTAGGGTTCTTATGATTTTAGGTCTAACATTGAAGTCTTTAATCCATCTTGAGTTAGTTTTTGATTAAGGTATAAGGGAGGGATCCAGTTTCAGTTTTCTGCCTATGGCTAGCCAGTTTTCCCAACACCATTTATTAAATAGAGAATCCTTTGCCCATTGCTTGTTTTTGTCAGGTTTGTCAAAGATCAGATAGTTCTAGATGTGTGGTGTTACTTCTGAGGCCTCTATTCTTTTCCATTGGTCTATGTCTCTGTTTTGGTACCAGTACCATGCTGTTTTGGTTACTGTAGCCTTGTAGTGTAGTTTGAAGTCAGGTAGCATGATGCCTCCAGCTTTATTCTTTTTGCTTAGGATTTTCTTGGTTATGCAGGCTCTTTTTTGGTTCCATATGAAATTTAAAGTAGTTTTTTTCTAATTCAGTGAAGACAGTCAGTGGTAGCTTGATGGAGATAGCATTGAATCTATAAATTACTTTGTGCAGCATGGCGGTTTTCATGATACTGATTCTTCCTATCTATGAGCATGGAATGTTTTTCCATTTGTTTGTGTCCTCTCTTATTTCTTTGAGCAGTGGTTTATAGTTCTCCTTGAAGAGGTCCTTCACATCCCTTGTAAGTTGGATTCCTAGGTATTTTATTCTCTTTGTAGCAGTTGTGAATGGGAGTTCACTCATGATTTGGCTGTTTGTCTGTTATTGTTGTATAGGAATGCTTGTGATTTTTGCACATTGATTTTGTATCCTGAGACTGCTGAAGTTGCTTATCAGCTTAAGGAGATTTTGTGCTGGTCAGCTCTTTCAACCTACTATCTTTTATTTATTTATTTATTTATTTATTTATTTATTTTGGACAGTTTGTAGTCTTGTCCTGAGCATGTGTATGTTATGACACTGTCCTACTTACTTTCTAGGTGAGAAAAATGAGTTCTATTATTTTGTGGTTATTTTTTAGGCTGGCTTGCCTGAAGACACTGATGTCTTCTTGGAGTATGTTAATAAGCTAATAGTTTGTTTTGAATGAATTGATTGGTAGGCTGGAGGAGCAACACCTTTGAATATTTTCTCCTGGACTGATCAGTCTCACGGACTCCATGATAATTTTTCTGACATTGGCAAATCTGTCTGTTGCTCATGCTATTCATATGCAGAATTAGATGCCAAAAAGGACCATATCTCCCTACTTGTAAAAGGGTTAAAGATATTTAGTATTGAAGTGCAAAACTGTTTGTTAGATTCTAATAAATTCCGCTAGATATTAGACCACACCTTACATTCCTTATGTTTACAAAATTAATTTGAAGATTTGAACAATATATGGTAAATCTGTGGGAAATAACTCATTTTAAAAAGGTTATTTCTGTATTCTTTTAAATAACTCAGTTTATTGGTCCTGGGGGTCAAACATCAGGTTAAGTTTTGATTTCTTATATTATTTCAAATGAAAAAATAGGAAATTTAATTTCAGCAATTGTATTCAGAATTGTTTCATATCAGTGATGAGGAAATGCTTTTGTATGTAGCATTATCAATTTTAAAGTGTTCAGTATAAGTCACAAAGGAAGATTATAAGGGTGTATTCTATTTTAAAAATACTCACAGTATAAGAATTTAACCACAAGTCATTATGTTTAAAGATGGCTATTCTCTTTATGAAGCATTATTTCCTTAATACTGGTTTCGTGTAAATAGTCTTCGGGTATATTGAAATAAAATGTAATCTAAAAGAACTTGATTTGCCAAACCTCTACCTAGGGTTTCAGGGCAGGGTCTAGGGTTACTGAAATAAGTAATAGTCAGTCTATGCTAAATAGAAAATCTTGCTGATGAGGAGAGCTAACTCCAGGTCTCCAAGAAGCCACGACCATGTTTCATGCCTGCAAACTTATTGATATACTTTCACATAATTAAAGTGATTACAGTTGCTTTTATCCATAATTTTTTGGTTACCAATGATCTCCTTCCTAATATCTTCTACTTCATTTCATTCCATTATAGCATTTAAAAGCTAAGTGGTGATGACATTTTGTAATGTAGGGCAAAATTCCATCATGTATTATTACCAGTAATTGATTTTTCTTCAGTGATTCTTTACGGAACTCAGTATTAGTGTGTATATGTAGAATAAACCAACGATGAGGTAAATAGTTGGAAAGAAAAAGATGAGGCTGGGTGCAGTGGCTCACGCCTGTAATCCCAACACTTTGGGAGGCCGAGGCAGGTGGAACACGAGGTCAGAAGATCGAGACCATCCTGACTAACATGGTGAAACCCTGTCTCTAATAAAAATACAAAAAAAATTAGCCGGGCATGGTGGCAGGCACCTGTAGTCCCAGCTATTCAGGAGGCTGAGGCAGGAGAATGGTGTGAACCCGGGAGGCGGAGCTTGCAGTGAGCCGAGATCACGCCACTGCACTCCAGCCTGGGCAACAGAGTGAGACTCTGTCTCAAAAAAAAAAAAAAAAAAAAAAAAATAGTAGTAATTAGGGAGTTAGCTCATAAAGCCTTGAACCAGCATCATTATTGTAAAAATATAAAGGAAGTAATATTTAAGCTAATTAAATTAAAGAACAACTAATCAGATTTCATAACTATATGGAAATGGCTATGGTGGAATGGTTCAGGTGGAGGCAATTTGGAGAGAAAGATGGTTGTTGAGTAAGAAGTAGGATAGCTAAAAGAAAACACAATTTGAGATAAAGGATTATATTTTAGGGATGTGGCCAGGGATAGAAATGGCTATTTGGGATTCATTCTCTTAGAAGTGATAGATGAAATGCTGAGAGTGGGTAAGACAGGATTAGCCATCATCTGTAATAGAGCAGATGATGTTATGGTAATTCTGTGGCATAAATTTATAGAAATATTTTGTCTTAAAATATTTTAGTATGACTTATATCCCTGAGTACATTTTTGTATTAGAAATTGATCTCTTTTTCCTAGCAGTTTGCAAGTCATGTATATTAACCACAGTATGGTCTTTCACATTTAAAAAGGGGGAAATAATCCCTTAGGTTTTCCTCTACTGCTTGCTTATTAGTGTTCTGTAGAAACACGTGAGCAAAATATTAAGCAGATTTAATATTAGAGCTTTGAGTGATTCAAGGTCTCTTTCTGGTGAATTACTTAGTTATTTTTTTCTCGAACTTTATTACTGATGGTTGTGCCTACTTGCACCGGAGCTTCTTACCTTTCCAGATACCATCTCTGCTGGTATGTTATACTTTACAAGAAAAATTAGTTTGTTGTTTCATTTTATTTTAGAGGACCTTCTCATTCCACAGATTTATTAATGAATGCTCACTTTTGGTCATCATCTCTGGCATTTCTCTTATTAGCATACCAGTGAAAAATTGGAGCTTTGCAACTCCCTTTAACCTTAAGATGTGTTATTTTCCTCGGTGTGACGTATTGAGCTATTAAATGAATTGGTTTTCAACTTAAATAGAAACAGGAGATTTCACACACTGGAATCTGGATTTCCACCTGCTCCTGAAAATTTAGAAAATCAGTTCACATTCTGTATTAGGTATCTACTGTTTCAAACAACAATGTTTATTATCTCTATTTCTGTGGGTAAGGAATCCAGGTGAAGCATAACTGGACCCTCTGGCTCTAAGTCTCCCACAAAACTGCACTCAAGTTAGCTGGTGGTGTTGAAGTCATCACAAGAGTCTGCTGGAAGAGGACTATTTTACCTCACTCCTGTGGTTGTTGAAGAAATTCAGTTCCTTAGAGGATGTTGGTCAAAGGTCTCCCTCAGTTCTTTCTCACAGGGGCCTCCCTGTAGGGCAACTTATCACATGGCAGTTTGTCTCATCAAAGCAAAATTGAGAAGAGCCAGATAGTATGCTAGCTGCACAGAAATGGCAGTCTTTTGTGAGCTTATCTTGGAAATACCATCTTATCACTTTTGCTGGTTCCCCTGCTCTCCCATTGGAAGTAAATCTCTAAGTTCAACCCATGCTCAATAGGAGAGGATTATCCAAGGGCATGAATGTTATTCGGAGCCATTTGAGAAGTCGATTTCGTACTGCTGAGTTTTCACAGCACAGACACTTGTTAGAGCTGAGTTCGGACCAGTTCCCTAGAAGTAGGTCATGAACTCTCTGGCTCAGAGCCAACCTCTTGCAGTCCCCTTAACGGATTCATGTTCCCTGCTGGGATTCCATACACAATTGAGTTTGTGATCTCTGTTTAGTGTCATTGTCACTATCTTTTTTTATAGAAATATTTGTTCTACAGTTCAAAATTCTTCCCTTCTCTGCCCTGGGGAGACAAAATAACCACATGGAGTCCAAGTATTATACTTGAAAGAGACCAGATTGAATATAGGCATCTTGTTATCATACACCATGTTTTGGAAGTTCTGTGGGAATTCACCTAATTTTGATTTGAACTTTATTGACATGGATATTTCAATGATTTAAAAACTGTTTAAGAAAACCTACTAGAATATATTACATAAAAGTTGTCACACTTAGAAACCGGCAAAGCTTAATTCGTGTTTTTTTTCTGGGCAAAGCTTCCACTTTGCACATACATTTAAACGTTTTTCTAAATGTGTTGTTAATTAGAAGCTTGTGGCATTGCACTGGTCTTTTTAAGAAATCCTATAAAATTGTATATGAATGCTTAATGGTGTGAAGTAGCATCTTCATGAAATTGTGCAACTAAAATGAAATATAGGAATAAAATGCTAAGGAAACATATTACACTGTAACTTTTTATCTCCTGATTTCACATTTTTTTTTTTTTTTTTTTTTTTGGTTCATCAGAGTAGAGTCTACTGCATTCTTACAACTGGCTTTGTAATAAAATACATTTTTAAAACTCAGTTTATTTAAATTAATAAAATGCCACTCTTAGCTCAATTGTCAAACTGCGTTAGATTTCACTAGAGCAAAGGGTTCTGTGCTGAAACACACCCCCACACACCCAACATTGAAAACCACTGACCTAGACTAATTTTCTTGGGGGGGTTAGATAGACTTTAGCCAAAGATGTATCCAAAAAAAGCATTATTTCTAGTCAAAATCATAAAATAGTGGAATAAAAGCTTGTTTTTCTGTAATAGTTACAAACAATATTTAAAAACTCCAAGGTGCAGCAAAATTCTGAAGTATATTATAAAATCGTCCAAGATTTGAATATGCTTAATAGTTTTCTTAGTGAAGGAGTTAGTAGTAGTGGATAGATGTGTTGATTTTGTTATTTGACCAGTGTATTCAATTAACTGAAATTTTCTATTCCCTGACCATACTGTGTTTACAGAAAGTTTATTTTATGAATACTATAGCTGTACAATAACCTGTGTAGTTTATTAACCCTTCTCCTCCTCCTCCTCTTCCTCCTCTTCCACCTTCTTCCTCTTCTCCTCCTTCTCCTCTTCTTCCTCCTTCTCCTCTTCTTCCTCCTTTTCCTCTTTTTCCTCCTCCTCTTCTTCCTCCTTCTCTTCTTCCTCCTTCTCCTTCTTTTCTTTCTTTTCTTCCTCCTCCTTTCTACTCTTCCTTCTCCTCCCTTCCCCCCTCCGTCCCCTCCCCTCACCACTCCTCCCCTCCCCTCACCACTCTTCCCCTCCCCTCACCACTCCTCCCCTCCCCTCACCACTCTTCCCCTCCCTCACCACTCCTCCCCTCCCTCACCACTCCTCCCCTCCCCTCACCACTCCTCCCCTCCCTCACCACTCCTCCCCTCCCTCACCACTCCTCCCCTCCCCGCCCCTCCCGGCCCCTCCCACCCCGCCCCTCCCACCCCGCCCCTCCCCCACCCTGCCCCTCGCCCCCCTCGCCCCCCTCGCCCCCCCTCGCCCCCCCTCGCCCCCCCTCGCCCCCCCTCGCCCCTCCTCTCCCCCCCTCGCCCCCCTCGCCCCTCCTCTCCCCCCCTCGCCCCCCTCGCCCCTCCTCTCCCCTCCTCTGCCCCCCTCGCCCCCCCTCGCCCCTCCTCGCCCCCCCTCGCCCCCCCTCGCCCCCCCCTCGCCCCTCCTCGCCCCTCCTCGCCCCTCCTCTCCCCCCCTCGCCCCTCCTCGCCCCTCCTTGCCCCTCCCCCTCCCTCCCCCTCCTCTCCTCTCCTCTCCCACTTCCCTCTCTGCCTGCCTGCTTTCCTGCCTGCCCTGCCTGCATGCCTGCCTTCCTTCCTGTCTTTCTTTTTCTCCTCCTCCTCCTCCTCCTCCTTCCTCTCCTCCTCCTCCCTCTCCTCCTCTTCCTCCCTCTCCTCTTCTTCCTCCTCCTCCTCCCCCTCCTCCTCCTCCCTCTCCTCTTCTTCCTCCTCCTCCTCCCTCTCCTCCTCCCTCTCCTCCTCCCTCTCCTCCTCCCTCTCCTCCTCCCTCTCCTCCTCCCTCTCCTCCTCTTCCTCCTCCTCTTCCTCCTCCTCTTCCTCCTCCTCTTCCTCCTCCTCTTCCTCCTCCTCTTCCTCCTCCTCTTCCTCCTCTTCTTCCTTCTTCTCCTTTCCCTCCTCTTCTTCCTTCTTCTCCTTTCCCTCCTCTTCTTCCTTCTTCTCCTTTCCCTCCTCTTCCTCCTCTCCCTCCTCTTCCTCCTCTCCCTCCTCTTCCTCCTCTCCCTCCTCTTCCTCCTCTCCCTCCTCTTCCTCCTCTCCCTCCTCTTCCTCCTCTCCCTCCTCTTCCTCCTCTCCCTCCTCTCCCCTCTCCTCTCCCTCCTCTCCCCTCTCCTCTCCCTCCTCTCCCCTCTCCTCTCCCTCCTCTCCCCTCTCCTCTTCCTTCTCTCCCCTCTCCTCTTTCTTCTCTCCCCTCTCCTCTTCCTACTCTCCTCTCTCTTCTTCTTCCTCCTCTTCCTTCTTATTTTTAGAATATAAACTAAATGATAAGAAATATAAAAAGCATGCTTAGTAAATAGTAAATATTGGGGTTCTTCTTGCAAGATTATAATATAATGTAGAATATGGAATAATTATGTTTTATGTAGAATATAAGTCATACAAAATGTAGATGAGAAATGAGGTAGCTATGTCCAGTAACTATATCAGGAAACAAAATATTAGTTCATCATCTATTACAAGCCTGCATTATAACTTAGATCAACATGAAGGATATTTAGTATGAGGCAAAATTAATGTGTGGCTAGTTTATCTTACTGAACATGAGTGAAAGTTTTCATATTCTTTTAAACACATATTTTCAGATTTCACAATCTAACTTTTAAAATGAGTTTCTGTTGTGTAATATTTGTTTTCACAAGAAGTTGTATAAATGTATCCAAAATTTTGCCTAGAATTTTATCATGGTACAATTAACACGCATGTATGACTATTTTCTAAATAGTCAATAATTTACTAATATTCTTTAAGATCAACAATATGAAATTATGTAACCTGATTTGGAATTCTAATTTGTCTTCTTAATTTTATCAGTGGAAAATTGACATCCCAGGAATCTTAGCAGCTTGCCCAAGCTCTCATAGTCATTTAAAGATACACAATGCCTGTAATCCCAGCACTTTGGGAGGCTGAAGTGGACAGATCACATGGTCAGTAGATCAAGACCATAGTGGCTAACATGGTGAAACACCGTCTCTACTAAAAATACAAAAAAATTAGCTGAGCGTAGTGGCGGGCGCCTGTAATCCCAGCTACTCAGGAGGCTGAGGCAGGAGAATGGCATGAACCTGGTAGGCAGAGCTTTCTGTGAGCCGAGATCGCGTCACTGCACTCCAGCCTGGGCAACAGAGCGAGACTCCATCTCAAAAAAAAAGATACACAAAATCTGATTTTTGAGACCCAGACAAGTCCTGTAAAACAAATGGAGATGTAACTAGGCCAGCTTAGTACTTCTATCAGCTGCTGCCCCCCCGAGGCTATGGAAACCCCACCAGGAAAGACTGTGGTTCCCCTCTGACTCTAGGAGTTTTAGTAGGTTCTGCCTCCCATATCTGTGTGAATCCTTCTCATGGTCATCTGGCGTACTTGGATCTTACCCTGCTGCTGCCTTGTACTCAGATTCCCCTTATCTCTTCTCTCTGGGTTTATTGAACACTAAGTGTTGAATGTATTGAACACTTAGTGTTCAATATACCCAGCACCCTGTCCCTCCTTTTCTGAGATGGAGAAATCAGAAATGTGATCTGTGCTCTTTCTCCTACAGCATACTAAGAATTTGATTTCTTATTATTAGAAAAATATTGGCAGCAAGAAATCCTAACATTTCAGGGATATTGTGATCATTAGTATCGTAATAACTGGTAAGGAGCTGGCATTTAATAAATATGCTCATTATCCCTTTTCTAGTGTAAATAATTAGTATAGGATTCTGAATTTTGACAGTGCCATTTATGTGTGAATTTATACAATGATTATAAAAGTGTTTTTCTCTCATTGAAGCAGGCCCTACACAGAACTGAAAACTTTTTGGTACCCTAATTGAGTTACTGTGTATTTCTGAAAGTAATTAAACTATGTAACCTTAACAAAAATCTGCAATCTAGTTTTTCACAGATTCAGACTGCAATTTCTGCTCTAATTAGCGAAGATTAGGGAGATGTTGCTGTGTGTGGTCTGACAAACACAAGAGCCGCCTGCATGAAGGATACAGCAGGACTGTGCCTAAGGAATACATCTTTTGGGTGCTATGCTGGGCACCATGCTGCAGCTGCTACCAGGCTGTGATTTCTAGTGGTTTGGCTTTCTTCTATTGTACTTCTAAATTTGGGTTCCTTTTTTTCTCGCTCATCTTTTCTGGTCTGCCAACTTACATCCCACAACTCCTGCAAATTAAATCTTAGAAAATGATGCTTCCAAGAAATTGTCTGTATTTATTTGAACAAAGGTTCATGAGTGCTTATGTTTGAGTTACTGGATGCTCTGCACATAGCAGGTGCCCAAGAATCGTCCTTTAATAGAATTTCAGAATCATAAAAATATGTTTTTACATTGTTAGGGAGACAATACCCCCAAATCCTAGGACCAGGTATATATCTCTTTTCTTCAGGATAAAGGATGCAGGAAGAATATAGAGGAGGAGAACTCTAGAATTTAGAGATAATAAATAGCTGGATGCAATTTAAGATTCATATTGATTTGTCTTCATGGCTACATATTAGAGTACTCACGACAGTGGTTTTCAACCCTTCTTTTAACTTGTAGCCCCCGCTCCCTTATCCAGTATCATTCATATCTCCAATTTATAAAGCATAAAGTAGAGCTCCTTTAGTTGCTGCAGCATCTTCATGGCCCCCTTGGACTTTTTGCTGTATTCCTGAGGTTCAGCTTACCTATAAGGCTTTGGGATATTCCACACTCAACTCTTACTGACCAATGGAAATAGCGAAGAATCATCAGATAATTGAAATGGTATTTAATTCAGACTGTCTAGTATATGCTTGGAATCATTTTAGATACTGTACAAAACAGAAAATTTTAAGATCTCATTTCTCTGCAGGTGCTAATTTGAGGGACACACATGAAATAAGAGTGAACAGTCAAGGCGGTTGATAATTAAGCATAGCTACATTGCTATTCTGGGATTGTTGCTATTGTTACTGTTATGTGTGCTGCAAAGCCCAAGTTCACAAGCAACAGGTAATATTCAGTAGTGTTAGGCATTTTTCTTACTTTATCTTATTCATCCTCACAATAGTTCTATTGTCACCTCTCTTTTAAAGAAAAGGAAACCGAAGCTCAGAAAGGTCAGCTTCCTTGCCCATAAACACCAGAATAGAATTTTGAATCCAATTAAGTGTATACTTTTGATTATTACACTTTTCAGGCATTCAGCATTGTCCATATGTGAGTACAAAAGGTATTGGCCTCTGGAAATGGTTATAGGGATGCATTTCTGTGACAGCATTGAGGGTAGCAGTTAAAATATGAATGGGACCTGTGCAATAATGCAGTACATCAGATATAATAAAAATATCAGAGCAGTTGAAGGAACTTTTGTATTTTGAAACCAGTTCCATATAAATTGTGAATTTTTAAATAAGCGATCGTTTTGTTATAGGTATGGCTATGCCCATCAGAAAAGATGAGGAAAGTGACCAAAAGACACCAAATGACTTGTCTTATGCTATGTGGCTAGGGACAGATCTGGGAATAGAAATAAGTCTTCTAGGACCCTTTCTACCAAGGATTTTTTCAGAATTGGGAAAGTAAAAAAAAAGACATTTTTGCAGGTTTAGTGGCAAACCTGGACAGGTTGAGCTTCCACAAATGTGGGGAAGATGAAAGAGAAGTCAGAAAATATAGACAGGGGGTTGGAGACCCTTTGGCTTCTTCACTCTACTCACTATCTATTCAAAGGAAAAGCAATTAGTCTATCAAAAGGATACCTGCACTCACATGTTTATTGCAATACTGTTCACAATAGCAAAGATATGGAATCAACCTAAGTGCCAACTGGCAGGTAAATGGATAAAGAAAGTGTGGTATACATACACAATAGTATACCACTTTCATTTCATTTTTCTGAATTAAAAAAAAAAAAAACCTATCATTTCTCTGGCTAATGCTATCTATAGTCATTCCCACTCTTTTTGATATCCAGAGAGCCGTTCATCTCCCAAATGAACCCAGCCCAACAATGGTGTGGAGCAGGCAAACTGACCACTTGGAGGACTGCTATTCTTGTGCTACTTAATGTGAAATACTACACATAGTTGACACTCAGGAAACGATTCCTCTTACATCCTTTTTGGAAGCAGTCAACGTATCCTGATTAATACATTAAAACATTTTGAAAACATTGATAGAACCTCTCAGGAAGATGTTAGCAGGCACAGATTGCTTCAGAAGAAAAGCTGACTTCTGTATGGATTTCAGAGGCTGTTGGAGGAAAAGAGTGGAAGGAAACTTCTTTTGAACAGTGTGTGTTTTGTTTCAAATATGCAGAATTAAAAACCAGACTATGTTGTTTAAACATTTTGAAACACTAGTTTATTCACTGTATACTTTTTGGATTGAAAACCATTATGTGATTTGTATTGCACTGCTTTCTCTGTTCCTAGGTTAATCTCATATTTTGTATCTCCTTGGTGGATTGTGTCTCAAAGGCTCTCAATGGGACTCATAAGAGCACATAGCATTCTTCTCTATATCCCTGGAAAACCACCACCTCTCTTCTGAAGGGAACATTACTTGGGGAGACAGTGCATGACATGGCTGACCAGTCAGCCTGTTCCAGAATGACAGGTGGTTAGACATCGCCCAGAAACACCAGCACATTAAGTCACTAGCACAATGGCTTTGGCAGTTGTTCGTTGCTTTTCACAGCTAACTTCTTTTCAGTGATATTTTGCTCCCTGTAACATTTGAACAAAATTGTAACTTGAAATCAAATCCAAAGTATCTTTAATAAAATCTAATTCAGCCTCAGACCACAAGAAGGCAGATGCTGTGGTCCAAGGAAAATGGAGGAGCAGTCTATCTCCAAACAGCAGATCCTACCAACTAGTCTGGATCTGTGTCCAGTTACAGAAACTGAGGAGGGTTTTCTGTGAGAGTAGAGGCTCTGCACAAAGCACAAATGGTTGACCGGTCCATGCAGCCTTATCTAGAGAGATGGTCCTGATATCATCTTGACAGGTGAGTGCATAACCAGTGTGTTACACAGCTCAGTGAGTGAGTGTAGGATGCTGCTCTCCTCCGTGCGCACTCAGTAAGATCGGAGCTTGGGAACTGTACCAGAGGCACTAGCCTAGCCCTATTTCTCATCTGCTGGGTTAAAGGAGATTGTGAGAAGGTTAATTACCAGGGCCCCAGAGTTGCTAAGGATGAAGGAGGTATTTCTGGACCTAGGGAAATTCATACTGGCTCCTATCTCTCCTGTTCATCTTCTCTGACACAAAAGGGTATCCCTGGGCTCCTTTGTAAGCAAATCAGGAACACTAAATGGCAGTATCAATGAGGGTGAAGATTGCATGATTAAAAGACCAGTCGTCTACTTCCTCATCTGTATTAGAACTTGTGCTTGAGAAGTATGAGTTGCATTTTGAGTTTGTGACTCATTCTACCAGCACTTAACAGCACACTCATGCTGAGCCAGGTAAGTTATTGGGTGCTTGTGAATGCAGAGATTAATACAATTATTTGCCTTCCAAGATCTAAATACATACATGCATGTACACATACATGCATACTTACAAGCATACATGCATACATATACACATACATACTTGTGATAGAGCACCTGATAAGAATTGCTCACCTGCTGACACCTGGGAAGGCCTTAGGTTCCTCATCTGTAACATGGAAATGTGT
The DNA here is from genome assembly GCF_047675955.1 of Chlorocebus sabaeus. NCBI lineage: Eukaryota > Metazoa > Chordata > Mammalia > Primates > Cercopithecidae > Chlorocebus > Chlorocebus sabaeus. Next base: position 26,288,301 of record NC_132915.1, read on the forward strand.
GCAATGGTCTTTTGGCTTTTCTCTTGCTCTGATGTTTCTTGATTTCTTCAAAATTATTATCAATAAATATCATGGTTCTTAGAAATGTAGGACATTTTGTTTGCTACAAGATTTTTTGTCATTTTGTCAGTTCAATCACTACATATGTTCCTCCCCACAATCTTAGGTTAAGTAGCCCTAATGCCTGTATTTTAAGTCTTTCAAAGCTAAGAAGTAAAAATATTTCCTGACATGGGCAAGTATTATTAAATTTGGATGAAATATATAAATCAGATACATTGAAATGTTTATATCACATCACTAGAATCCATTCTTTAACAGGGACTTCTGCTGTAGTGGAAACATCTTCTGAAATGATAGTCCTAGATTCTGCCCAAGCTTCCCACAAATTTGTAAAATCTTTAGGTGAATCCAGTTATGATAAGCAATGGAAAATACATTGTTATAAGCAGAGTAGAAAAAGTTCCAACAGAAAAAATAATAAAATTACTGTTCCCATTTAATGAAGCAAGTGGCAGAGCCTTCGTCACCTTGTGTGTGTGTGTGTGTGTGTGTGTGTGTGTGTGGGTGGGCGTATATGAGAGGGAGAATATTGTCAGGATCGTTGAGAAGAAAGAAGGGAGTTTATAGCTTTGTAGATTTTGTAGGTCAGTGGACTGCATCATTGCCTTGATTCCTTCTCCCTGCCTAAGCAATTCTTTCATTAACTCACACATTTATTTACCTATTATGCTTAAGGCCATCTTTAAACCGTGTTGTGTCCTCTCTCACCTCTGAATGAAAGTGGATTTTATCATTTATAATTTCTGTGACTCTAGGGTTGACATTTGGCTTTTCTGAGCCTCATTTTTTTTTCACTTGTGAAATGGGGGAACACTTTTCTCTCAAGGTTGCTTAGGATTTAATAAGCGTGTATGTGATAAAAGGTCACAAGCATACCAGCAGTCTTCAAAGGTGATGTATGATAAGTTGGTGCTGAAGACACATCAGCACCTTTCCTTGCTCATCACATTGGCTTGCAACATAAAAACTGACTTTGGTTGACATTTGTCCGATTTCACTAAATTTTGGTAAAAGCTTGTTTTAATATCTAGTGTTAGACGTCTTTTTTGTTGTTGTTGTTTTGGTTGCAGAAAATACTAATGTATTTGTTACTTGCACACATTCATGAGGTATGTGAGAAATTTTGTTACATATATATATATAATTTGCAATGATCAAGTCAGAGTATTTCAGGTACCCATCACCTGAGTACAATAGATTTTTGTTAAATATAGCCACTCTACTCTGTTTTCAGACATTGAGTTTATTTCTTTTTACTGTATGTTTGTACCCTTCAAACCACTTCTCTTCATCTTCCTCCTCTCCACCACTCACCCTTTCCAGTCTGTTATCTATTTTTTTAATCTCTACCTCCATGTGTTCAAATTTTTTAGCTTACACATATGAGAACGTGCGATATTTGTTTTGCTAAAGATAATGTCCTCCAGTTCCATCCATGTTGTTGGAAAAGGCATGATTTTCTGTTTCTAATGGCTGAGTGGTATACTATTGTGTATGTATACCACACTTTCTTTATCCATTTACCTGCCAGTTGGCACTTAGGTTGATTCCATATCTTTGCTATTGTGAACAGTATTGCAATAAACATGTGAGTGCAGGTATCCTTTTGATAGACTAATTGCTTTTCCTTTGAATAGATACCCAGTATTGGGATTGCTGGACCAAGTGGTAATTTTATTTTTAGTGTTTTTTTTTTTCTTTTAAGAAATCTCCATACTGTTTTCCATAGTGGATAATACTAGATTACATTCCCGCCAGCAGCATATAAGAGTTGCCTTTTCTCTGCATCCTTATCAACATTTGGTAATTTTTGGTCTTTTTAATAAATAGCCATTCTGACTAGGAAAATATGATATCTCATTGTGGTTTTGATTTGTATTTCTCTGATTAGTGGTGTTGAGTATCTTTTCATATACCTATTGGCCACTTGTAATACTGATAACTTTGGATTATTTAAGAGACTTGTGATTTCTAAGACTTCTATTTATGTATTTTTCTTAAATGTTGTTTTCTAATTATTTCCAATGATCATTTTCCTAGTTATTCCATATGTAACAATATCTCTATTACATATATAAATAAAGTAATGTACTCCATTAATCTATCTACAGATTGATTAGAAACTCGTACTAGGTGAATACATTCTGAGACTTTAAAGTATCAAGTGAATGAGTTCTATAAGGAAGAGAAAATTTACAATTTTGTGCATGACAAACAGCATTGGGAATAAACCCAGAGCTTAATGATTCAAGTTAGGGCTCTACCACTGTTCTTTAGTTAAGGCAGCTCTGGTTGTGACAGAGCCTACTCAGGCTAGCTTAAGCCAAAGGATTTAGTGTATGTCTCCAGTAGTCAATTTCACTGTCATCTAAGATCAGGAAGTAAAGTACAGCCAGACCCTGTGTGGATCAGAACAGAAATCCAGTAACGAGGTCCCTTTCTTTCTCTCTTCTAGGCTGTACATTTCCCTTCATGTCATCTTCCCTCTCAATGTGTCAACTTTATTTTTCCTTCACTGGTTTCTTTTGCTTGCCCATATCGGATATGACTTTGCAAAGTCATTTCTTGGTCCCTCAAACCATAGCACGACCTTTCAGTTCCAAAGCCTACATCCAACTGTAGCCTCTTTGTGTCTCAGTTCAAATTCTCAGGACAAGCTAATGAAATGTTCATTGTTTTGGGGTGAAATATCCATTTCTGATCCATTTAGTAGTTGTGGGTGGAAAAATGGCAGACAACAAACCATATCTAGTATAACTCTTACTCGTTTGGTGAGTTTGGTTAACATTCAGATCAGTGTTCTCATTTGATACAATGTAGATAACACCACCTCTTTCAAAGGATAATGTGAAGATGAAATAAAATAATATATATGAGATTTTTAGATAAAGTATAAAAAGTTCTACCGTCCTTTTCTTGACACATCAAAGACTACTTTAGGGCCTAGTGTTTACTAGGTAACTTGAAGCATTTGGCAGCTGGTATTCTTGAGATTAACCCCTTTGAAATGAGTGGAAGTGAATTTAAAGACTTTTGCCGTAATTGTGCTGTAACACATGAAGGCTAATGTAATGGTGTTTCTGAAGACTGAACAGAGATTACACTGTTTAAATTACCAGGTTATGAAATCAGGACAAATTAGTGTGAACTGTAAGGGGAGAAAAAGATGGGGGCTGTTAGTGTTCCCGAATGTTGAAATATTTAATATACTATCCAATCTTGACATTTAGAATGTATTATCTTTTTAAAAAATTAACAAAGGGCAAAAAAGACATAGAAATATTGCAAAAAGGTAAATGAAAGTAGCTGATAATTTGTCAGCAAATACACTTAATAGCTGAACTATTACCCTTCAGCTAATTATTAGTTGAATGAAGCACTTTTTATCAAGTCAAAGTGCTTAATTTATGGTTTTTCTTTAAAAAACCTAAACTCAATTTTTACTTTGGCAATGCTGGGATCTGGAGAGAATTGCATAAATGTGTAAGTCATTATTTTGAAAATACATCAGAACTTAGAGATCAACCAAAACTATCAAATAGTTGATATGATGCTTTTTTTCATGGAATTCTGGACAAAATGTCTACCTAATATAGGGATTTTTTGTTGTCTCTATTGATACCATAAAATGAGTTGGAAAAAACCAGTGGACTCATTCTTGCTCCTAAAATGTTGTCCACGAAACAGTATTTGACATTTTCCTTGCAATGACCTCACTCACAAAGAGCATGCTGGTATAGTCTAACTTTGCTGTGACCTGAGGCAGTATGACTGAATGGGATGTTATTTATGGAATAATATATCAAGTTGGATTGCTAGTTAGATATAAATATGCTTAATGACCTTTCCTTTAAAAGAAGTTATTGCAGTCTTATGAGAAATATTTTGAATAACAATGTTTTATGGTATCATCGTCTGGATGAATCATTTGTGTGGTTTGTCCATATGTGAATTATCTGTGCAAAATTCACAGACTAACATTCAGATAACATACTGTTAGGGAGCTCTAAAATCTTTAGGGAGTTAAGACCACTGCTAAACATAGGATGAAACCTCTAATCATATTAATGTCATGACATACCACTATCCCTTGAAATTCAAATTGTCTGTACTTGAATTATAACACAAAATCCAAGTTGTCTATACGACCAAAAATGTTGATAAAAGCTTCTGCAAGTCAAAGGTTCTGTCCTAACCCATAGGGTACTTCATCTACAACTTTTAATTAACCATTTAGTGTTCTCACTTCTGTGTATTTGCTACAAAGGTTTTGTGCACCTCTTAATCTATTTTATCCTACCTTATTTTCTTCCTTCTGTGACATCTTCTGGTTGTGGGCTGTTAAACTTTTCTCATATTATTTTTGGTTCCTCAAGTACATTGTGGGGACTTTGAGGGTAGGGTCTCCTTCTTACACTTCTGCATATGCTAAAAATTGCCTGCCAAATTAATGTACATGGACTAGTTGCTCAATAAGTATTTGCTGAATGAATAACGACTTGTCTACTTACAGATGCTCGCCCCAGCTTAGACCCCTTTAGCAGCTCATAGGCACTTTTTTTCCTCCTGTGTCTGGTTGATTATACTTACCAGAAAGTTCATCTCACAGAAATGACTGTCATTTCATCAATGAAACATCTATGTGATACATTTTACATCTTATTAACAAGTGTGTACAATGTTTAACCCTATTTATTTTTGTGTTTCTTACATGGAATTATATTCTAGGACTAGGCAGTCTCATGTATGAATGCCTCATATGAGATGAAAGTGATATTTATGTATATTCATAGTTTCATGTTATTGATTTTTCTATTTGATTTTAACTAAGTGGTTTAAGCAAGGGAGGGGCATAGCCTTTTGCTTTAGGACAATCACTTTGGTAGCACTTGTAACACAGATTTTAGAGGCAAAGACCACAGATGAGGATAAGAATTTCAAAGCATTTGGTATAATCTAGGAAAGAGGTGATAACAATATTAGGGTCTAGCTTAGTGGCATTAGGACTGAAAAAAGGTGGATAGATTTAAAAGATGTTTAGTAGGAAGAATTTTTAAAATGATTGAATTTCAGATATTCTGAGGAGTAGGAAGGGATGGTTTGTGTTTTGAAAGATCCTTCTGGCTCAGAATACATCTTAAAAACTAGAAGACATATGGATTGACTTGTTAGGGAGTTGCTGAAATTGACCATGATGGTAACTTGATCTAGGATGAAAACAGCAGAAATGGGTAGAAGTGGACCAGTAGGAGAGAGACTGTGCTTAGAGAATAAAGACAACAAGTGATGATGCCTTTGATATGGGAGGAGGATGAGGGAGAGAGCGATGTCAAGGATGGCCCTGTGCATGGGTAGCGGGATGTATCCATTCACTTAGATAGGGAATTGTGGAAGAGGATCCTTTTGAGGAGGAAGATCAACATTTTCTCTTTGGCATGTTGACTTTGAGATGACTTTGGAATATTCAAGAGGAATTTTAAAGTAGGTGAGTGGACAGGTACCTCTAGAGCTATGAGGGGAGATCTGAGTTGGAGTTATACAATTGTGAGTTACCATGTATAAGTGGCAATTAAAGGCATTGGGACTGAATGACATTGCCAGAGAGAAAGAAGAGGGCTGCATGTTGAGCAGAGAGGAACTTCAGTATTTATACACTGGGTCGATGGAGTTAATCCTGCAAAGGAGATGAAGAAGTGGGTGTCCAGAGCTGGATTTTACTGGTCAGGAGCAATGAAAGAACAAGTGAAGAACTGTACAGAACACTGATTAAGAAAATGATTTATCCCTTCTCTTGTCTCTGACGAGCACTGGCATTTTCTTATTGCCACACTAACCTATGCTGGTCTAGTCCTTTCCTGGAGACTCTTCTGATAAGCAGAGAACTCTGTTTCATGAGATTGCTCAGTGTTCAGACCATGTAATATGCATTTTTAAAAAATTAACATTGCAAATATGTTTGCAATACCAGAATTGTGGGAAAGATAATTCTAGAATTGGCTTCACTCTGTATTGCTGTTCTTTTTAATATACCTTTCACACTTTAGGGAACACAATATATTCTGGGATGGCTGTGGTCCAGAAGAAACTCCCTACCCCAACCCTTACTCATATTCCTATCTTATTCCAAAAGCTTTTCTGGAAGTGGTATTTTTAACTGCTCCTTGCCCATATATTCTAATTTTAGTAGCTCAATCCTTAAAATAACAAAGTACAAAGATATAAAGTCTTCTCATATTAGAATTTTGTAATTCTTCCTTTGTAGGTATCTCAGGAACCAGCAGGAATGACACAGAGGAATTTTTGTTCCTTCTCTCTCAAAATTTCCTTCTAATTTCATGTAGCAATGGCCATAGCCTAGCTGACCCCGAGGATCATTTGCTTGTTGCCAAAGTAGTGGGATTTCTGAGGCTAAGGGTAACATTTTTGAGTAATATTATTATATTAATTTAATGTTATCTTGTAAAGCATACTCTTGGTTAATTTTATGTGTCAGCTTGACTGGGCAAAGGGATGTCCAAGTAGCACATAAGACATTATTTCTGGGTATGTCTATGAGGGCATTTCCAGAGAGATTGTCCGTTGAATCAGTACACTGAATAAAGAGAATCTCCCTCAGCAATGTGGGCAGGCATCATCCAATCCATTAGGGCCCAAATAGAACAGAAAGGTAGGGGAAGGGCAGATTCATTCTCAAGCTGGAATGTTTATTTTCTTCTGCCCTTCGGCTCTGATGCTCCTGGTTCTTGGGTCTTGATCTTGGTACTGGGACTTACCCCATTGGCTTCACTGGTTCTCAGTCCTTTGAGCCTGTGTTAGAGCAACACCCCTGGCTTTCCTGGGCCTCCAGGGAGCTGACAGCAGACTATGGAACTTCTTAGTCCCACATGATAAATCTCAGCCAAGCGGTCATAACCTCTTTCTAGGTCTCCACGTGTAGACTATTTGCTCTGTTTCTCTGGAGAACCCTGATTAATACACGCACAAAGTATGTGACTATGGATATAACCATGAATTTCAGCTCATCAATTTGCCCACTAAAGGACCTTATATGAATAAAAGAATTAACTTCAGAAATACTAAAAATAAAAAACTATTGATATATGGAACAAAATTGGTGAATCTCAAAATTATCATAAGTGAGAGAAGCCAGGCAAAAAGAGTACATACTGTATAATTTACATAATATTTTAGAAAATGCAAATTTATCAATAATAACAGAGAGCAGGCCTATAGTTACTTGGAGCTGGGGACTGGGGCAGGGGGCTGGGAGAGGGATCTAGGATAGATAATAAGGGAAATTTTAGGGGGCAATGCAAATGTTCATTAGCTTGATTATGGTGCTGGTTTCAGATGTCAAAACTAATCAAACTGTACACTGTAAATACATAAAGTTTATTTTATTTCAGCTATACTTCAATAATTTTTTAAAAAAACATACTAAGTGACTCAAGAAGAAAAAATTAATTTTAAAGTTCTTTTTAACTCTCACATCCCATAATTCTCTTAGCAGCAAGGGGACTACAGGCTAAGACAATGCCTTATGAGAGTTACTTTTGCACCTACCGTAACAGCTAGATGGTTATGGTTACAGATTGTTAGTTCCCGGCAACTGCTTTTATAACAGAGGGTCTCCTTCCTCTTACCTAGTGAGAGAACAGTTCTTCAAAATTTAAAAATACTTGCAGGTTAAAGGAGAAATGCATATGTTGTAGACACAATTACTGAAAAATAAAACACAAGTCTCACCAGTTGTCTTTTAATTATGTGCAATAAAATTTCATCCCCAATGTAGAATTGTGAAAATCCTGTACAAATTTGTAGTAAGTCAAATTTTGGATTGTTAAAAAAATGCCTTTTAGTTGTCAAAAATAATGACATATTCATGGAACATGATTATATTTGGAGTTAAGCCTCCGTTAAACAATTCATGTCCTATTTTAAAACCCCTGATTTTGGCTGCTTTTTAACCTTAGAATTCAATCATGATTAAATATATATTCTAAATTATCACAAACTCTGCATTAATAGATATTACTTACAAAGCTTTATGTTTTTTCCCACCACATTTTTTTGTTTTTTTTGTAGAGACACAGGGTCTTCCTGTGTTGTCCAGGCTGCTCTCAAACTCCTGGCCTTACGCGATCCTCTTGCCTTGGCCTTTCAAAATGCTGGGATTACAGGCATGAGACACCATTCAGCCTCCCATTCTATTTTAAATGTTGAAGCCCAATTTCCTGCTTGTACTTTTTCTAGGATGTATTTAAAAGATATGTTTTTGTTTTTATTTCAAACATTTGGTCATAGGCAGAAATTTGATGAAGATGTTTAATACTTATTTAGATAAATGCAGAGTACTTTCTTATAAATACATAAGTATTTTGTTAGGTGAAAGAATGAGAAAAACAGTAGTTTAAAAATGTAAGTAGAACAAAAATGACAGGGTTTTTTGTTGCACCTTCTCTTTCTCTCTTGTGTGTGTGTGTGTGTGTGTGTATACACATATATACATATATATATATATATATTTTTTTTTCTTTTCTTTTTTGAGAGAGGGTCTTGCTCTGTCACCCAGGTTGGAGTGTAGTGGGCCAGTCTCAGCTTACTGCAACCTCTACCTCCTGGGCTCAAGCAATCCTCCCACCTCAGCCTCCTGAGTAGCTGGGACTATAGGCAGGCACCAGCATACCTGGCTAATTTTCGTCGTTCTTGTAGAGGTGGGGTTCCACCATGTTGCTCAGGCTGGTCTTGAACTCCCATGCTCAAGGAATATGCCTGCCTCAGCCTCAGCCTTAGCCTTCCAAAGTGCTGGGGTTACAGGAGTGAGCCACTGTTCCAGGCCTTGTTCTATACTTTGAACAATTTTCTTGATTTTATAGAAAATACAAAGACATTGTTTTATCAATCAGCCTTTTTTTACTTAACAAAACATTTCATACTTCTGGCCCAAATGCTTGTGATTCCATTTCCCCTAGAAATGATTGATTCTTCTCCTTTTTAAGGTGTTCATTTCTGAACCTTTAATCTCAGCATTCTCATGTGCACCACAATGTGAACGTAGCATGACAGGTAAGAAGTACGTTCTGTTGTAATACATCCTTGACATCTTATGAAGGAGAGAGTAAAATAGGATGACAGAAACCCAGAAGTAACATAGGGGATATGGTTTATGTATAACCTCAAACTCTTTCATGCCTCAAAGAGTTACGAATTCAATATGTGCAAATTTTCTTACTAGAAAAGAATTAAAAATGATACTGTAGAATTGTGAATGCCATTACCATCTGAAAAGTGGTAGGCAGGTGGTCCACAGGAGTTATTTTCTTCATGATGAGATTAATTCTTATGAGTGATATCAGTTTGCTGTTGCTGTTATAACAATTCCCACAATTTTAATGTTTTAAACAATAAAAATGTATTAGAGTTCTGTAAGTCAGAAGCATAAGTGACCCCCATAAGGCTAATATCAAGGTGTCAGCTGGGCTATGTTCCCTTCTGCAGGCTCTGGGAGAGGATCCATTTCTCTACCTTTCTCAGCTTCTGGAGGTCACTTTCATTCCTTGGCTTATGGCCTCCTTCCTCCATCTTCAAAGACAGCAATGTTACATCTCATGGTGACCTCTCTCACTTTTATCTCAGACAGAAAGTTTCTTTTACAACTCATGTGATTCAAAAGGGCCCACCTGCATAGTTCAAGATAATCTTCCTTTCTCCAGGTCCTCGACTTTAATCACACTCCAAAGTCCCCTTTGCAATGTAAAGTACCATATTTACAGGTTCTAAAGATTAAAACATGGACATCTTTGAGAGGTCATTATTCGGCCTACCACATTGGGTAAAATACTAGAACAATTAGGGAATAACCAAGGGCAGAGACAGATTGAATTAATGGACATGTTTGGAGAGTGTATGTTGGTATGGTCTTTAAGAGAAGAACCAACAAAAAAATTATCAACAGAAAAGTAGACATTGGGATAACACCTTTTAGTTAGCAGTTGCCACACTTTGCACATAGAGCAATTCTCTTTGTTCATTCAATATTTAAATAAACTAATTACACTATTAGGCCTGTCCTGTCATCTGTTTCCCAATCTGGGTAGCAGATGTAACTCCATCATTTAGGTACTTGAAGTTCTATAGCAAACAGTTGAAAACTGCTAAGGTAAAATAAAGCTAGGTTAATAGTTTCTAAATCCAGAGTTTCTGGCCTAGAGTATATTTAGAGTCTATAGGAGAATGACAATAATTATAGCCCAACCAAACTATCAACCAAATTTTGTCTTCTCAGAAAAATGTTTTTGACTTAAATAGACAAAACCATAATATGTCTATATCAAAAGAAGGGCAAGATTTTGTTCTAGTTTTTAAATTTGCAAAATAAAAAGTCCCAGTTGTCACAAAATGTATTAATAAGAGAGGGCAGATTCTACTATTAAAAATCTTTTTAAAATGTTGCTGGATAATATCCTCTGTTTCAGTTAATTAAATACCCTTAATTTCTTCAGAAGCCTTTGAAACTGTATTTTTCTTAAATTGGTTTTAGTAAATGAGCTGGAGGAAATATTTGTGTGAATCTAGTGGATGACTACAAACTTAGCTGGATTTGATGGTCTTAAAATTAATTGTAGTTTAAATTAATTGAAATTTAGAACTCAAACTATAAAATCTGACAATTGAGTAAAGTAGGGATCCAGGTGAGTAGAAAAATAATTTCATGTCACGGGAAATTTTTCTGTTTCAGATGTACAGAAAGTTTGAAAAATGCCTCTTCCTCCCCTCTACTGAGCTTATAAAAGCAATAACTGGTTTTATATACAAGAAATGTCTGAATTATGTAATAGAATCACTTGGTCTATTTCTAAAAGTTAATTTGTGTGTGAATGTAAATCAATACCATATTTACTTGTGTAATTCTTTTACCCCACCCTCTGTACAGTGGGCTGGACAACCCAGGAAAAATCCAGAATCCCTTTGGTTTCAGTCTTCCTTGAGTCTAGATGGAAAAAGGGAAGAACTTAGTGAAGTAGAGGAAATTTGGAGGCAGAGAATGGTATCAGTGCTTATTAAACCCTACCATGTACCAGATATGCTGTTTCATGCTTTCTACACATTGTCACACATTTTAAAGTTAGTTATCATCCAGGAGACAACACTGAGACTTAGTGTGGCCAAGAACTTTGTACAAGATCAAACACTCTACGTAGTCTACAGTCTAGCCTGGCTTGGACGCTCATAGGCTTGACTCCAAAGCTTTGTTTTTCTTATCTCCTCCACGCTGCCTCCCTGAATCTTGATGCCCTTTTTTTTTTTTTTTTTTTTTTTTTTTTTTAAAACTTCGTCTTCTCAATCAGAAGGTCCTGCTGGCCTCAAAGGAAAAACAAGTTAAGTCCCTCCAAATCTCTGACACTGGCATGTTTATAGGATTTCCCCAAAGCAGTCCAGGGCCCTCAAATTAGATCAAATCATGGGACTTCACTTGTTCTAGTTGGGATTTATTCACTTCTTTAACCTGTGGCCTCACTCCTAAGTGATGATTCCCGTCTGGGAGCAGATGGAATGTGTCATGCTCTCTGAATGGGGGTGGGCCATAGTTAGGCTCCAGCTCAAATTCTCCCTGTCTTGTCAACCCACCTCAGATTTCTCTGAGGATTTCGGTTTCCCTCTCCATTGCTTCCTTCCATGTGTTCTTTGGGGTTAACAGGGTAGGTATGGGACCAAAAATAATTTTCCTAATTTTAAAAGAACCTTTTCAATAATGTTGACTATAGTTGAAACTAGAGAACAAAGAAATGATCACACAGGCAACTGAAGGAGAAAGAAACTTAAATGTTGGAAGAATAAGGAAGGCAGGACTATGTGGAAAATATGTTTGATTAAAATGCTATCAACTTATGTGATATTTTTCTTTGATAAAAAAAATCATATAACTGTGTTCTTGGTGTATTTGTCACAGGTATAAGTGAGTTTTCTTTAAGGCCAATAGGGCATTATTGAGGAAAAACTCCTGTAAAAAATGTTTAAAATATGGGGAGGCATTACAGTGAAAAGATATTCATCACACCATTATGATGCCCAGCAACAGGAAAATAGTTAAATAAATTCTTTATTGTGAGGTCTTCAGCCTTTAAGAGTGGTGTTTATAAAGAACATGTCATGGGAAATTTCTGTTTCAGATGTACAGAAAGTTTGAAAAATGCCTCTTCCTCCCCACTACTGAGCTTATGGTTTTATATACAAGAAATGTCTGAATTATGTAATGACATGGAAAAGAATTTTACAGTAATATTCTTAAGATAGGAATATGATCTTTTCTTAATTATGAAAATGCAAAAAAAATTCTAAACAAAACTGCTAAAATGTTAACAGTCTTGCCTGAGGAGTTCTGGTTTATTGCTGATGTTTTCTTCGGCTTCATTATACTCTTTCAGTGTTTACAACCAGAAAAATGATAAGGTTCCGTGATGAAAAAGAAAAACAGAGTTTGAGTATTTTCAAGTGACCAATGAGGAAATAAAATATCCCTCTGGTCAGATGGGATTTCTCATTGTTGCAATTTAGATGGATTATGTGATCTTTCTCTTTAGAATAAAGCCAGTGGAAATAAGGTAATGACAGTAAACCTAGAGACTGTTATCTCAGTAAAGGAAAAAGTAATTAGAAAAGTTATGCAACAGAAATGTCTTAACTGTGATAGATCAAGAAGAGGGATATCAGGAGTCATATAAGGTACATCTTTCAGACATTAAAATATGATGGTGATTTACTTTTAGACACATATATAAGTTAAATAACCTTGGAGTGAAACGGAAATGATATCTTAATGCATTTTTATAATTTCCTTTAATGTAAGATTATCTTATAAAACAGACAAGTCATCTAGAAATTTAGGAATCAAGTATGAAGTCTCGGTTCATTCTTTTAAAAACTTTTAAAGTACTAGATTTGGGTATCCATATCAGTGAGCAATGACTTATGTAAGAACATAAAGATAGTACTTAAAAAATTTAGTGCTTTGTCTTTTTAATAGAGTCTTTTTAAAAGAGCAGATTTAGGCCGGGCGCGGTGGCTCACGCCTGTAATCCCAGCACTTTGGGAGGCCGAGGCGGGTGGATCACAAGGTCAGGAGATCGAGACCATGGTGAAACCCCGTCTCTACTAAAAAATAGAAAAAAATTAGCCGGGCGCAGTGGCGGGCGCCTGTAGTCCCAGCTACTCGGGAGGCTGAGGTAGGAGAATGGCGTGAACCCGGGAGGCGGAGCTTGCAGTGAGCCGAGATTGCGCCACTGCACTCCAGCCTGGGCGACAGAGCGAGACTCCGTCTCAAAAAAATAAAAATAAAAAAATAAAAGAGCAGATTTAGGTTCATTGCAAAATTAAGCAGAACATACAGAATTTCCATTGTCCCATGTGCCACTTTCCTCCACACATGCACAGCCTCCCCAACTGTCAACCTCCTGCACCAGAAGAGGTGCAGGGGCATTAACATTTGTTAATCAGTGAATTTACTTTGACACATCATTATCACATAGTTGATGCTAGGGTTCACTCTTGGTGTTGTACATTCTGAGTTTTGACAAATGTGTAGAACGACATGTCTCTCCCATTGTAGTACTATACAGAGTCATTTCACTGCCCAAAATATCCTCTATGCTCTGCCTATTCAGCTCTCCTTCCCTCTAATCCCAGACCACCACTGATCTTTTACTGTCTCCATGGTTTTGCCTTTTTCAGAATGTCATACAGCTAGAATCATATAATAATGTAGCCTTTTTCGGATTGGTTACTGTCAATAATATGCACTTAAGGTTTCTCCATGTGTTTTTATGGCTTGGTAACTCAGTTCTTTTTGGCACTGAATAATATCCATTGTCTAGATGTACCACAGTTTAGCCATTCACCTACTGAAGGACATCTTGTTTACTTCCTAGTTTTGGCAATTTTGAATAAAGCTGTTATAAACATCCATGTGGAGGGTTTTTTTTTTTTTTTTTGTGGACGTAAGTTTGCACTTCATTTGGTTAAATGTGAAAAGGTACAATTGCTGGGTTGTATATTAAGAGTATGTTCAGTTTTGTAGGAAACTGCCAAATTGTCCTCTAAAGTGGCTGTACCAATTTTGCATTCCCATCAACAATGAATGAGAATTCCTATTGCACCACATCCTTGTCAGCATTTGGTGGTGTTCATGTTCTGGATTTTGGCTGTTTTAATTGATACATAGTGATATCTCATTCTTGTTTTAATTTGCATTTCTCTGCTAACATTTCATTATGGATCATCTTTACGCTTGTTATCTGTTTATCTCTGGCGAGCTGTCTGTTCACGTCTTCTGCCCATTTTTAATTGGTTGTTTGTTTTCTTACTGCTGAGTTTTAAGAGGTCTTAATATATTTTGGGTAACAGTCCTTTATCAGATACATCTTTTACAAATATTCAAGTCTGTGTCTTACCTTCTCATTCTCTTGACTATGTCTTTCACCAAGAAGAAGTTTTAAATTTTAATGAATCTCAGCCCATAGATTATTTCTTTCATGGATAGTGCTTTTGGTGTTATAGCTAAAAGGTCACTTCCATACCCAAGACCATCTAGATAAGCTCATCCAACCGGAAGCCCACAGGCCTTATGTGGCCCAGGATGCAAACTCATAAACTTTCTCAAAACATGAGATTTCTTAAATCTTTGAATGCAGCCCAACAAAAATTAGTAAACTTTCTTAAAACATAAGATTTTCTTTCTGTTTTTATTTTGTTTTGCTTTTTGTTTTTTTGTTTGCTCATCAGCTATCATTAGCGTATTTGAAATGTGGCCCAAGACCATTCTTCTTTGAATGTGGCCCAGGGAAACTGAAAGATTGGACACCCCAATCTAGATTTTTTCCCTATGTTATCCTCTAGAAGTTTTATAGTTTCACCCCTTACATTTAGATCTGTGACTTATGTTGAGTTACTTTTTTTGTAAGATTAAAGGTCTGTATCTAGATTCAGTTTTTTGGCATGCGGACATCCAGTTGTTCCAGCACCATTTGTTGAAAAGACAGTCTTTGCTTCACTGTATTGCCTTCGCTCCTTTGCCAAAGATCAGCTGACTATATTTATGTGTCTAATTATATGGCTCTGTTCTGTTCCATTAACGTATTTTTCTATTTTGTCAATACTACACTGTCTTGAAGAGAGATTACTTTTACAATTCACAGGAAGTACAGTTTCTTCTGTCTGGGTTTGACATACATTTTCTGCAAAATAATTGCATTCTTGAACATGTTTCTCCCATGTTAAAATTAGTTCCAATGTTATACACAGCATACGTACAGGAGAAAAGATGAATTTACAGAAAAATTCTTTATTAGTGAGAATTTGTTTTCACTTTGTGTACCAGATTTTAAACCATTCATTTCTACAGGAATAAACATGAAATAAATTATTAGATACTGTATTTTCTTTTTTATATTTTCTTTAAAGTTACCCTCCAAAAAAGTAAGGTAGAAGAGATGAAGAAAAAAAGCTTAATGTTCATTTACTAAAATTTCAGAATAATCTTTCTAATAATTTTTAGTAGGAGTTCTATCTAAGACTGAAAGTTAAGGAATAGACTGAGAAATTTACAACTCAGTATCAGGTTAAAAATTCTTCTATATTTTTTTCATCTCCTAGTTAACTGTCATCTTTCTCTCCATAGTACAGAGAAAAACATTAGGCTGTTTTATCAACAGGTCGAGAAACACATTAGGTTAAGCTTTCTTTGGTGACTAGATTTTGGTAAAGTGTGTTATTCAGTATATTGTCCCATACTTGAAGTGAGAGCATGTCTGGTCAGCTGGAGGTGATACTGAGAGACTGATTTGTATTAGCCAAAGTCACAAGAGCCTGATTTATAAATCTTAATGTCCGCTCATTAATTTACAGTGGGAGCTACATGTAATAAAATAACTGGATTAGTTAGTCATACAAGACACTCCCTTTGGGTGAGTAGATGTGCTCTGGTGGCCAAATTATAGATAGGAAACTTTCTTGTTGGCCATGAAATTAGAGCAGTGGGAATTGAATATTAACAGATACTACTTTCCAGCCAAAACAGCCTGATAATTTGCCCTTTGCCCCTCCAGAGATTTTCCTATTCTAATAACCAGAGATATTGCCTAGATCTCTTCTTACAAATTTACCTTATTGACTTCTTTCTCTAGATTCTTTAAGGTTACTATAACATACTGTAATTAAATCATCCTTCATGAAATGTTGGTTTCAGTTTTCAAGATTATACTATATTTCTGATTAGTTTTATTTTGTTTTTTTTTCTGTCTGCTAGAGAGACATATAAAAAATAAACTATCTGAAAATGACAACATAATAGATTATAATTAATTTCAATTATCGTGTGATGATTCTTACCTCATTTAATATCAGAGATTGCTATACATTGATTTAAGATTTTTATCCTATGCTTTTGACTTGTTTCTTTCCTTTTAACATATTGAATGATAGGCTACCCAATATCTCATTTTAATTTTCTATTTTATTTTGATGGCTTACGAATATTCATAGTTTAGAATTTTTCGTGTCCACCTTAATATGTTATACCTGTTTCATTTTTGAAAATAAATTCTCTCCAAAGTTTTGTTCTCTACTATAAAATTCTTTCATACTTCAGTTTATGGGATGAAGAATAATGGTAGAAATATTTCATTTAATTTTGTATTCCACAAATCACTCTTAGAAATTTTCTAAAAATAGCATGCTGAAGGAATCTCTTATTCTGTCATTTTTGTCCATTCTGCCATGATATTTTCATGGCATTTTAGTTGAAATGAATGTGCGTACATTTCAGTTGTAAATTAAGATGTCAGCATATTGCTTGCAGAAAGTGTCATTCTAAGAAAATGGAAATAATGAAATCAATATTCAAGTTTTGTTTTTCCCTTAAGTATTTATTAAATACAATGTATTCATGTGCCCATTATTTCAAAATTACACCAAAATGGTAAGAGCAAGAAAATAACTAAAAATCCTAGAAGGAGAAACTGCAATTGTGATGGATTTTGCAGAGCATACTTTATTTTGGGGATAGGGAATATGTGATGATAGTAATGCCCTGGATCCTTCCAATATGTTTACTAAGTGTCTAAAATGATTTCACCTTTAACAATCTATATTGAGATGTCCATTTTGCCTGCATTAAATATCAAGCTATCGAATTGGTACCCTGGAAAAAATATTAGACATGCTACTATATTATGTTAGAGTGTATCTGCATTAAGAAAATCCATGAAACATAAATTCTGCCATGAATACAAAACAAAAATGAAATATTTACCAAACTCACCTCAGAAATCTAGGTGTACTAAACATTACAGCTATTAAAAAGCTGGACAACAGACAAGATTGGTTATTGTGAATCTTTTTGAAAAGGTATAAGTAATCTGGAAGCAATACTACTCAATACACATTAAAAGATTAAAAGTAAATTTCAGATGGTGATGTGTCTGTATCTCCCACTATGTCCTGTTTCTTCAGGCCACTCCTGCGATGCTTTAGAACATGTAGCAGCATACGTAGCAGCACCTCTAAATATTGACCAGACAAGGGCAGGATTCTACCCAATGGAAAACTCTGATAGCCTATTCAAGTTTCCATCAATCTATGTCATG
Source organism: Chlorocebus sabaeus (assembly GCF_047675955.1). Classification (NCBI taxonomy): domain Eukaryota; kingdom Metazoa; phylum Chordata; class Mammalia; order Primates; family Cercopithecidae; genus Chlorocebus; species Chlorocebus sabaeus. The sequence continues at coordinate 26,306,003 of NC_132915.1, forward strand.
ATGTCTCTTGATGAGAGAATGACATATTCTTTGGTGTGCTTGGAGAGTGACATTAAGGGAGGAATGTGATTTAATGTCAATCAAGACCCAATGCATTAGAATTGGTGTCATAATCTCATTCCCAAAGACTGGCAATCAGTCTTAGCCAGAAGTAACCATGGCCTGTATTTCTTTTCATTGCAAGCTTACTTTGGTTTTCTGCTTCTGTGGTTTCATCATCCATTTTTGAACTTCAATTACAGAGCACAGCAGTGCTATTTATGTCAAAAACCCCCATTATTTTGTTTGCTGAGGTGTAAAATAATTTTCCTTCCGAGTCAGAACAAGTCCTACCTAACCTCCAACTGATCCTACAAAAAGAAAATGATTAGGTTCTTTAATTTAAGAGTGTTAAAAACTATCTTTAGAATAGGCACTTTAATGAAATGGTAACTGATCATTAAATAGTTACGACAACTAGATTCTGCCTGAATTGCTAATAAGACTGGATAAATGTAGTAATCACAAATTGATGTTTAAATTACATGTATAAACAACCCTATTAATCTTCTCAATTTTCCTGAATTCATGCTGAGAACATCTCAAATAATCCTCTAAATTTAGGCATTGAAAATGTATAAAAACAAATAGAGTAATAGGTTTTTTAAAAGAAATAAGTATTTCTCAATGATCAAATACTTTTGTATTGATTATAAATATGAATTATTTTATTGATTTGGGGGGAAGGAATGTTAAAATATATTGAAACTTCAGTAAAACATTGCCAGGCATGGTGGCTCACCACCAAAAATACAAAATTAGCTGGACGTGGTGGCACATGCCTGTAATCCCAGCTGCTTGAGAGGCTGAGGCAGGAGAATCACTTGAACTTAGGAGGTGGAGGTTGCAATGAGCCAATATTGTGCTACTGAACTCCAGCCTGGGAGACAATAGCGAAACTCTGTCTCAAGAGAAAAAAAAAAAGAAAGAAGAAATAACTTCTAATAAAAGGTTCCAGTAAAATAGGTAAGTACAAAGTAAATAAATTTTTAAAAAAGCAAAATAGATGCCTTACTAGAAGTAGTCACTTAGGAATTACAACAAATATAATTTATAATAATAGCAAATAGCATGAAATATATAAAAAGTAATCTGCAAAGAGATTGAGCATTTTTCTATAAAACTTTACTGAGATAATGAAAATGTGAATAAATAGACATACTTCTAGTGGGAAAACTATATCATATGTTAGTACATCCAAAATGGATCTTTGAAATGATGCTTTTACCCAAGAAAAGACATGTGTTATTAGGAAAGAATAGCTACTGAATAAATCTAATTATAATACACATAACCTTTTTCCCCATTAAAAAAAGAGGGGAGAGGAAAAGCAGACTATAAAAAACTATTTCAAATAAATGGTTAGCAGTTTGGGGTACAAATTCAGTTAAATGCATGTTTTATATAATTTACTACAATAATTTCTAAAAATTACAATAAATGTGTAAACATGTAAGAAAAAATTGAATTATCAGCTCTTAGATGAAAAAATTCTAAATTTAATGCTCCCGGAAGAAATCAACATTTAAAAAATCAACAAATGTAATTATAAGATTGGTAAATAAACAGGGAAATAAAGATCAAAGCATCTATTAGGAAAACAAAGAGCATAGGAAAAGGAAATAAAAATAAAAGATAAGAAAAAGAAATGATGAGATTTCCATGAAGCCACTAATCATATGCATTGTCAGGCCACATAAAACTAACTGGAGATTATCAGTACTCACAGAAGTGTTCACGGCCTTTGACCCAGTAATCCCACTCAGGCATTCCAGATTAAGAAGGAATTTAAATGAATGTAAAGCCAAAATAATTAGTCTTTAAAAATGTATCAAATGTTCAGCACAGGAGCAACTGCAGTAAAAAACTGGAAGCAAACTAGTGAATAATCTATGAAGTGTTAAGTTTTATAGTAATGTCAAAGATATTTTACAGATAGTAACAGTGATACTTAAGGAGCCATATGGAGTTATCCTTAACCAGATACTATAAGGTGGTGTTGTTGAGATGAAGTCATCTCAACTCAGATGAGGCTGGAGTGCAGTGGTGCTTTCTCGGCTCACTGCAACCTTCGCCTCCCAGGTTGAAGCGATTATCTGGCCTCAGCCTCCTGAGTAGCTGGGACTACAGGTGGGCACCACCACACCCAGCGATTTTTCGTATTTTTAGTAGAGACGGGGTTTCACCATGTTGGCTAGGATGGTCTCAGCCTCTTGACCTTGTGATCCACCTGCCTCAACCTCCCAAAGTGCTGGGATTACAGGCGTGAGCCACCATGCTTGGTTTTTAAAAATTATATTTGAAAATAAATACATAGCGGTTGGGCGTGGTGGCTCACGCCTGTAATCCCAGCACTTTGGGAGGTCGAGGAGGGCAGATCACAAGGTCGGGAGATCGAGACCATTCTGGCTAACACGGTGAAACCCCGTCTCTACTAAAAATTCAAAAAATTAGCTGGGCGTGGTGACGGGCACCTGTAGTCTCAGCTACTCGGGAGGCTGAGGCAGGAGAATGGCATGAACCCAGGAGGCAGAGCTTGCAGTGAGCCGAGATCACACCACTGCACTCCAGCCTGGGCGACAGCAAGACTCTGTCTCAAAAAAGAAATATATATATATACACACACACACACACACACACACACACACACACACACATATATGTATATATATATGGCTTATACATATCAGAATAGTGAACTTATAATCTATTTTCTAAACTTTTTGTATTTTGTAATATAAAAAAGGACAAACTGAGAAGTAGAGGAAAATTTTCTATATTGAATATGTCTATTAGTTATAGAAATATTAAACCAAGAGAAGGAAATGAAAAAACAAAGATCCTAGGAAAGCACCTCATTCAACTCAGGCCACATTTCTCTACAGGGGGATACCAATCACAAAGTTGGTTTTTGTTTTTTTTTTAAGAAGGAATTCTGATCCAAATATAAGGTAATTCCTAGTAATGAGCAGATATGGCTGTAAAGAGCAGGAACCATGACCTAAAAGAGAAAGCAAGTCAATACTAGCACTCCAAAACCTCAAAACATCACCTGTTAGCCCTGGCTTTCCTACCATGCTGAATAATGACCCTCAAATCCACTGTGAACCTTTGCTTACAGACTAAAATCTTTTGGGGAACTGTGCTCTTCATTACATTGGGGCCCATTAAATTAGCAATTTAATTTTTTATAAGCAAAACAAAACATTTTGTATTCAAATGTGTCACTTGAGCCACTCGTAGCTCCATCTAGTCAGAACTCTGTCTTTGCTAATATTTTTCACTACATTTTCTTGTAATTTTATTTACCAGACCTTTACGTTGGAGAAAAGTACCGACAGCAGCAGCCATCATCAGCAGGCTTTGACACAAATTAGGTCTATGTGACAGTTTTCTTACTCCCCTAGTACGATGAATGCAGTTATTTTATGAGGCTCACCGTTCCTGGAAAGGTTATTTTTGCTAGAATGTCTAAAAATTAGCCTCCATCTCTGTCAGTCCTAGAGGTTTCTGAATCTTGGTTCTTGGTTTTCCTCTGCTTCTACAGCATTCCAAGCGTATTTTGATTATAATTAAACCTTTTAAAATATTTCTGTCCATTCATTTTCTCACTGCACTAAATGTCCACGCCTTTTTTGCAAGTCTAATGAGAAGAGCATTGCCCTCATAGGCACATCTGTATTCCTATTACCAGCTGTGTATGTTTGGGAAAATACTTGGTCTCTTTCAGCCTCAGTTTCTTATCTGTATAATGGGAGTATAATCTCTGTCTCACAGGGGTATTTTAAGAATCAAATGTGACAGGGAAGGCCAAGTCTTCAGCTTAGTACCTACTAAAAAATGTTCAACTAGTAGAAACTATTTTTGTGGTGATGATGGTGTCTAAGAAGCTCTTGGAATCCTAGGCAAGGAGAGAAGACCATGATTAAAATGAGAGATTCACCCAAACGGCAGAACCCAACCAAACTAACCAGTAAAATGTAATCCCTTCTGTCTATACATGGTTTCACTGATGTCTCCATTACTCTTGTCCTGTAGTATTTAAGGATGTCTCAAGAGAGAACATTGTAGGTCAGATTGCTGCTCTACACAATAACTTTTGCAGAAATAATTGGTGACCTAATTTTTGGTACTACATTTTATATTTACATGGTGACGTGGCATGTCTATGATGCACTATTCAATATGTAGAGACTTGGGAATAATTCATTTAGGCTTAATTTAAAATGGAACTTGATTTAAGTACAGGATTACCTTACAATAGATACTAGGTTGGATTTCTTTGGTGTTTGTAAACCTTAATTCTACTTGCCATCTGGTTGATGCCTTGTGAGAGCATGCTTATGAACAGCTTAAACCAGTCCTTAAAATACCAACTTCTCATCTCACTCAACACAAAGGGTTTTGGAACATTGCCTTCCATCAGACGAGGTGGGCATCCACAGGAGGCTCCTGCAGCTTTTCAGAGCTGACATTAGTTTGGAAAAAATAGTCCAGCTGAAAAGCAAAACCCTAATCAAAACTCGACCTGGAGAACTCTATCCTTAACTCGGTATGTTAATTTAGCATGACTGCAATAAAATAGTATAAGTATACAATATTACTATATCTATAGCTGTGTAGACAATTTATGTACATCAAGTTCAATTTGTTGTATCAGTTATGTGTGCAGTTTCTTCAAGCTAACAGTTTTGTGTATTGGTCACCAACATGTATGTGTCTGTGTTCACAAGCATGTATGAGTTTCTAACATAATTTCACTTAACAAAACTGTATATTTATTGTGAACAACATGTTTTAAAATACATGTATTTTATGGAATGGCTAACCTCAAGTGTGTGTTTATACATGTTTTTATATAGAAATTAGAATAGATTTTTTTTGTTTGTTTCTTGTAATTCACAGAAACAAATCTTGAACAATCATTGCAATACAATAAACATAAAGCATAGTTTCATTTTCCCTAAGTATTTCTATTAAAAACCTTTTTAAAATAATGTAATAGCTTTATGTTTTGCCTTTTCTCTTGAGGTCTTGAAAGTAGAGTTTTATTTTCTGTATCTCTGTAATTTAATAAGCTACTGCCATAAGCTAGGCTATTAGATTTAATATTTGCTAACTCTAGGAAAGCTTGAGCTCTGTCTTACAGGGTTTCTCTCCTCTGTCCCTCAGGGAGCTTATATCTTCTCACTAATGAGCTAAAAATGTAAAAACAGTAAAGTGCCAAGAAATGCATGGGGTCATGGCTAGTGGTATGGGGACTGATCACACATGTATTTTACCTTAGTCTCTCTGACTTACTGCCATTTCTCTCATTCTGTCTTGAGATTCTTATTATGTATTTCTCCTTCTCCATTTACCAGTGTTCAGAAGTCAACATCTAAAAAATAAATCACTGTAACCTGTTAAAATTTATACTGCAGAATGCAGATATAGAGATATTTAACTTTGTTTTCTATAATTAACTCCACTTGGTGTTGAGCTTCCATTTCTGTTTATGGTGGAGGAAAATAAAATTTGTCTTACCTTTTCAAAGTAATTTGTTCTCTTCCTTTACACAATTTAGGCTTTTTATAGGGCAATGAGTCCAGGGTTATTTTCTCCCATTTTGCCGTCCCTTTCCTTTTCTTAGGGAACATGGGGAAACTTCCATCACACCATGATGGTGGAGTGGGGTGTCAGGGAAGTCCTCTGGGTTCCTTCAGGCCACTGTGTGTGAAGAAACTGGATTTGCTTAGTCTCTGAGCATTGGTGAGCGCCCAGTGCTAGTGTCCCTAGAGTCTGTAGTGGCCTCAGTCTTCAAGTTCCAAAACTCTGCACACATCTGCTTTCGCTTTACTGTGGTCACCAGGTATCTTCCCTATGCCTTTCTCAGTGACTTAGCACTATGCTTTTTATCTTAATTCTTGACTTCTCCCTTTGTAGTTTCTTCAGTCCATACCATAATTTACAAAGCCTGCCTCCCTCCCTGCCTGCCTGCTCCCCTCCCTCCTTGCCTCCCTCCCTGCCTCCCTCCCTCCCTCCCTTCCTTCCTTTGTTTTTTAAAAATATATTTATTCCATATTCTGCAACTGACATTAATAATCTTTATGCTGAGTCTTTCAGCTTTGTCTCATTGGGCCTCCTAAATCCATCCTCTCAACAAAGACTGGCTCTTACAAATAAAAGCTCTGGCTCTTACAAGTGTTGTTTCTGACGTGGCCATTAAGAATTCATTTTCATTTTGAAATTTATAAGTAGAGTATAATTGTATTTGCTGCATTCTGCCTTTCGCTTCAACCAATGGATGCCTCAGCTTCAAGGAATATAATGACTGTCAAGAATTGGAGAAATGAAATTATATCAAACAGCATTTTAGAATTATTTGATCTCATTACTTTAAGCTCATGCATTGCAGATCTTGCGTATTTGTTTTGTTCAGTATTGTTCATAGAGTATTTTGGTGGCTTTGGACTTTCTCATATCCATTAGGTAGTCCTTCTTCCTCACAGTCTGTTGACCTTTCAATCTGGTCATAGATGGAGGATAAATGAAATATTTGCTGATATTTGTTGCCAAATTTCTACGATTTCAGACATGTCGAAGAGTATTTGCAATGACTTTTATTCTGTATGATTAAAGTAACTACAGTTGATTTTTTTAAATGTGTAAATTTTTTAAACTACAGTTTCATAGAAAGTAATTTAAAAACCTACAGTGTGGGTGTTGATTTGTGACACTAAATTATACATGATTTTTTGTTTTATATAGACATTTGGAGTTTGCTGTATTATTCCCAAAGCTATGGCAATTATCTGTAATGGTTCAGAGTAAAGAGGGGGCATAAACACAAATGTTGTTTCATTCAATGTAGAATTTGACGGGAGAATAATTGATCAAATTTTCTAACTATGGAGACAACCTCTTGAGTGCCCTATACATATACATTTGATGGTGATGAAATGAGAGCATGGTGAAATGAAGCCTTGGTTTAGTAGCATGGAATCTAGCACATATTAGCTATTGAATATGTATAAATCACATTGAATCAAATTTCAAGGTTCTACTTAAGGCATTTGATTGAGGATCCAATTTGGTCCTGAGAACATGAGTCAGTAGTAGCGGGTATCCCCCTAAATGCTGAATCCCATATATCTTATACATTCGGTGATTGGCTTTAGAAGTTTTTGTCCATTTCAGAATTTAAAATGACATTTGAAATAGATCATTCAAGTTTCCACAGAAATATAAAGGAATTTAATATTTATGAAGCGTCTAGTATACGCTAGGTACTACATTAATAGCTTATACGTGTATGATGTTTCATTTAGTCCCTATTAGGTAGACAGTTCTTACAATAATAATAATAAAGCACTTTATAATGAAGCAACTGGCTCACAGCTCAGCTGGAATTTAAAACTGGGTTTCTCTCCACACCCTATTGCCAAATGCAAAAGTCATCTTCATACAATCTTTCCCCTTATAGTCTGAGCAGCAGCTGACGTTTGAATAAGGTGATATCTTTAAAAGATATCCATAGAGAAAAGTTAACCAGATAACCAACAAAATGATTCATTAAATACATTTTTATAATACTATGTTTTGCTATATGATATTTAGTCTGAGTCTTGGTATATATGGCTTCAGTATGTGGCTTTGGAACCGACTGTAAGTGATTTTGAAAACAAGCACACTATGTTGGTACATACTCAGTGACTCCTGGGAATTAAGAATAACAGTAGTCAATCTATAAAGCATCAGATTTCCCTCCTGGGAATTATTTTAGAAATAGGACAAACTTTAGAAGGGAAATATTTCTATCTATAAAGTGAAAAATTACTCATAATACCGTTCAGGTCCCCAAACATTCTTTGGGTGCTTTTGGGTAGGGTGCTATGTCACTTGCTCAGAAGACAAAGATAAATGAGGTGGGATCTCTTGCCTCTAATCAGACATCAATCCTAATTAAAATATTTTGGTACCCGTTGCCCTGAGACAGTTCCCTGAGGGCAGGTATTCTGTTTTCCTACATTTCTTCTTCTGCTTTTAAATGCCATAGACATAGGAAGTGCCCTATATGTATTCATTTGATGGTGATGAAATGAGAGCATGGTGAAATGAAGCCTTGGCTTAGTAGCATGGAATCTAGCACATATTAGCTATTGAGTATGTATCAATCACATTGAATCAAATTTCAAGGTGCTACTTAAGGCATTAGATTGAGGATTCAATTTGGTCCTGAGAACATGAATCAGTAGTAGCAGGTATCCCCCTAAATGCTGAATCCCATATATCTTATACATCTGATGACTGGCTTTAGTAGTTTTTGTTCATTTCAGAGTTTAAAATGACATTTGAAATAGATCATTTAGGGATTGCTTACACAGTTGTAAGAAAGAAAACTGGCAAGGCTTTTTATTAGCAAACTTTTATATCATGAAGATTGACCTTTAACTCAAGGTTCTAAATTGGTAAGTGTGAGGAAATTCCTGACTTAGAATTATGGTTAATCTTTTAAACCAACATCATCTTTAAAAACAAACATACACAAGGAAGTCTTGCTGTATTCACCATTCAGGGCATTGTTTTGAGTTAACATTACCGAGTTAAAAAAAAAAAAAAGGCTTAATGTCAAAAGTTGCGGTTAAGTGTGTAAGTCTTCTATTTACTTCCTCAGTCTACATTTTGACAAAATAGCTGCTTAGGAAGGCACTAACAGACCTTATATAAGCTAAGAAATGTGTATATTTTACAACTGAATGGAGAGAAGAATAAAATTAAATACTTTATTGGCCCATTAATCAGCAGCATCCCTGTTGTGGGCTTCCATGATGGTGTCATTAAAACCAGCTTGCAGATTCATGCATTTCAAAAGTATGTTTTGACCACCAATAAGAATATATTTAACTTTTTACTAAGTTAATGTTTCTAATGTTTATAAAGTTACTGTTGCTTTGGTTACCCTATAATTAATACTGTTTCACCTTCCTTTTATTTATAGACACCCTTTTATCTTTAAGGACCATGAAATAAGGAACAATGTCAGTGACATCTTGGTTCTTTATAGCTCCAAGCACAGAGATAATTGTCAATTCGAAATTCTATTTACTCTTTACATGTGTGTTATGCTATCTGGCAGCAGATGAGACAGCTCCTAGCTAACTTCACTGGACTTTCCTAGAAAGATCTCCGCTGTTGAATGTCTTCTGTATAAATATGACCTCTTGTGGATTTTCATTCCATTTTCTCTCTCCTTTACATTACAATAAATCTATTTAAGCTTAATTAACTTTTGCCCTCTTATCTTGAGTGTGATCCTTAATAGTCATTTTTTTCCCACAAATTTTCGGTTTCTTTATTTATAAATGTGCACAAGGGCATTTTAGGGGAAGGTATACAGTGTTAGCCAACCAAAAATAAGATACAAAGTTTGTTTGCCAACCCAACAAATTTTACATGGAAAGTTCTTTGATTTTTATGAGAACTGAGAGGCACATTTCACAATATAATGAACCATTGAACAATTACATAGTTAACAAATTAGAATAGTTTCTATTACTTTAACATTTCTCTTCCCTCCCTCCCCTCTCCTTCCTTCCTTTTCTTCTTTTCTCCCTTCCTTCCTCCCTTCCTTCGTCTTTTTCTCTTTGATTTTCCTTCTTCCCCCTACCTTCCTATTTTTTCTTTCCTTTCTCAGTTTCAATTTCCTCATTTGTAAGATTGGGAGAATATTAATACAGATATAGTAGGGGAGTTGTTAGAATTAAGAGATTAACACACACTAGCATTTACCACAGCACTAGGCACAGAGTTAAGGGTTAGGTCAATTTGGGGTGATTAAAATAAATACATGACTTTTGTTCACCTCAGTCAAAACACGTTCAGACTTATTGGAGAGCCTTGATAATCTGAAGAGTCCTAATGTTCTTTGGTTTACTTAAGGTATTTCACCTAGTCAGTTGCAAAGAGAATGCAGTCAGACCTCTTGGCGTCTATCTTAGCCTGTACTCTGCAAGCACAATCAATGGTTTTCATCATTCAGAAGGTGTGCACTAGAAAGTTCTGGTCTTGAGTAGAAAAAATGTTTTCTGCGTTCAACATTGGAACATTAAATTCAGCAGTCTCTTTTATCCTTTCTTTTAGTCAAAGATTTATCTAGTATTACCTTCCTGGAAATGAGAGGAACAAAATACAGAGTTGATTCTCTTATCTAGGAAAGTAGGACGATGTCAGCTATAAGTTGAACTGGTTCTTATTCCCATGTTAGTTTTTGATTTGGTGTCATCTTTTAACCTTATAAAAGAGGTTTCATAAAAATACTGAGATTTATTCCGCAAGTGAAAGCACAGTTGCCTAGTGACGCAAGTACTCTGAAGGAGGCCTGTTATGAGCTAGAGAGAGATTGAGAGAGAGAGTGGAGGTGACATTAGAAGGTGTCTCCTTTGTTGCTACCTGCAGTTTACTCTTGGGCCCTGGCCAAGCAGTGATGGGGCATCTGTTTGGACTCTAAATTCCTATTATCGTGAGAAACAGATTTTTTAGAAAAGAGTATATGATGGTATAATTAATGGGATTAGTGAAGTATGAAGTACCATATTGATTATATACTGCTGCTGAAATGTAAAACCATAAATCTTTTTATCTTCATGTATGTTTAAAAAAAAAAAAAAAAAAAAAAAAGACCAGGTTATTTTGAATGTCCTTCCTTGTGCCTTGATAACTTGGGGAATCAGATTTTACTGTGCCCAGGACCATATTCATCCCTTGAGCTTACACAAATATCTCAGTGCATGAGTTTCTTGATCTTCACAATAGGAAATGTTGGATTGACCCAACCAGATGCATAGATTATACTTCCTGATGAGAAGCAAAACAAACAAGCAGCAAAAACAAACATTAAGGATTTCCAGATCAAACAAGGTTGAATATATCTTATATTCTGCTTTGATATTCATAATGACACACTGTTAAAGACTGAAGATATCCTGCAGTAAATAGTCATGTTTAGATTTGACTCAGTTTGCTAGAGGAACTTCTCTTTTTTTTTGGTGACAGAATTTACTAGCCATAATCTGGACTACTCACCCTCCCACAGATTTTAGACTAGAGTACCTCTAAATTCCAACTGTAAACATTTTGATGCTGTGTTTATAAAATACAATTTAAGAGACCAGCGTGAGTTGGTAGTCACCACTTTAAGTCTGCTCAGCTATGCGCCATTCACCTTTTATTGTTTAAAAGGGCCAATTACATGACAGATATGCTAAGGAAACTGAAATTGGGCAGTAAGGTGGTCAAGAGAAGGAATGTGGAGCCAAGACTGCTTGGATTCAAACTCTGCTTCTGCCACTTACTAGCCATGAGACCTGGGGCAAGTGAAGCAACTTGCTGCTTCATTTTCAATTGATATGTTTTGACTGTGTCCCAACTCAAATCTCATCTTGAATTGTAGTTCCCATAATCCCCACATATGGTGGGAGGGACCCAGTGGGAGGTAATTGAATCATGGGAGCAGTTTCCCCCATGCTGTTCTTGTGATAGTAAGTTCTCATGAGATGTGATGGTTTTATAAAGGGCTTCCTCCTTCACTCCAATCTCATTCTCCTTACTGCCACCACATGAAGGACGTGTTTGCTTCCCCTTCCGCCAGGATTGTAAGTTTCCTGAGGTCTCACCAGGCCTGCAGAACTGTGAGTCAATTAAACCACTTTCCTTTCTAATTATCCAGTCTCACAGTTGGTTATAGTAGCATGAGAATGGACTAATACATTGATCATCAAGTAAATGAGCATGATAATAGCACTTACATCTTAGGGCTCAGATCAGGAATAGTGCCCATGAAGAGTTCTGTCACTGTGTTGACCAACTTCTACTTCTATGGTAGAAAATAGTAAGCATTTAACTTATTTTTTTTTTTTTACTTTTTAGTTTTTTGAGACGGGATCTCACTCTGTTGCCCAAGCTGGCATACAGTGGCATGATCATGACTCACTGAAGCCTCAAACTGCTGGGCTCAAGGGATCTTCCCATCTCAGCCTCTCCAGTAGCTGGGACTACTGATACATGCTACCAAGTCAGGATTATTTGTTTGTTTGTTTTACTTATTTATTTGTAGAAATACAGTCTTGCTATGTTGAGCTGGCTGGTCTGGAACTCCTGGGCTCAAGCCATCCTCCTGCCTCAGCCTCCCAAAGTGCTGAGGTTACATGTGTGAGCCACTGCACCTGGCAGCATTTAAGTTTCAGAGACTTGAGATACACGTTCATGCTTCACAAGATAAATTACAATACTTTTGTTAAAAAGGAAGCCAAAATAGATTTCAAACCATGATGGAGTTAATTTACTCTCCTATGATCGTTTAAAACAAATATTTTATCATAGCTAATCACTTGTACTTTTTTCATGCCTTCTAAGATTCAACATTTGGCATGAGCTCTCGTTCTACAACAGTATTCTGTCTATTGTAACTCCATAATTTTTAATTTCTATTCACAGGCCTTGAAAATACTGACCATCATCACCTCCCTTGAATGAATACCTCCTACCTTGCTGAGCATCATGTTATTTGTGTAATGAATCAGCAAGGTTTACATTCAGAGACCTATATTGCTCATACAGTTATGCATTTTGCAAAAAGTATTATGAGATGTATGTACACAGATGTTTGTAACAAAAGCATAAAGAATAGCATTAAATAAACACCTCTATTTTTAATATCCAGGTTATAAAAATAGAATATGATCAGTACCCTTGACATTTCCTGTGTACTCTCCTCTTAGAGATAATTACATCTAGATTTGGTATTAATAATTTCCTCTTCTTTATGTCCCGAAATAATGTAAGTTTAGTTTTGCCTGTTTTTGTCCATTTCATATAAATGGAATCATATTATGTATATTGTTCTGTGATTTGTTTTTTCACTTTATATTTGAGACTCATCCATGTTGATGAACATGCTCAGAATCAGTTGTGCTCACTATGATATAGAATTCGATTGAGTAAATCACAATTTAATGCCCTGTCATCTTGTTGATGAATATCTGAGCTTAGAGGTTTTGGCTATAATGAATGATGTTTTTGTGAACATTTTCTTATGTCTCCTAGTACACCCGTGCAAGAGTTTTTCTGGGGTTTACACTTAGAATTAGTCATAGGTTTATACCTGGTCATTGAATATTCTCATATTCAACTCTACTATGCAATAGCAAGTTGTTTCCCACAGTGATTATATCAAATGACATTTTCCTTCAGTGGTACATAAAAATTCATGGAGCTTTATATCCTCCTCAATATTGTCAAGAAGATTGTCAGGCTTTTTAGGTTTTGCCAGTTTGGCAGGTGTGAAATGGTATCTCCTTGGGATTTTAATTTGCATTTCTTTGCTTACTAAAGAGTCTGAGCATCATGTCATATGTTTATTTGGCATTCCCATTTCCTCTTCTGGGAAATGTTTTTGTGTTTTTCTATTAGCTTTTTTGTTTTTGTGTTATTGATTTATAGGAGTTCTTTTTATATACTCTAGGTGCAGTTTTGTCATATGTACAGCAAATATTTTCTCTGTTTTTGGATGATTGTTTCATGGTTCTTCTTGATAAACAGAAGTTTTACATTTTAACAAAATTGAATTTATCAATCATTGTCTTTTTAAAAAAATTAGTACATAAAATATCATCACAATATCATAAAGGTAATCACCTACATTTTCTCAAAGATCCTTACTCTTCCCATTAAGGTCTTGAAAGAGATTTTTGCATTTATTCCAAGAAGGAATCGATTTTGTATTGTGTTTTTTGTTATTGTGTGGATTTGTAATTATTCTGCATAATTTATTGAGAAATCCATTCCTTGCAGGTATGCAGTACCAGCTCTATCATATATGAAGTCTCTACATACACATGAGTCTGTTTCTAGTTCTGTCTCATTCCATTGGCCTATTTGTTTATCCTTAAGACAGTATCATTGTTATATTTTTATAATGAGTCTTAATAACTGGCAGGGATATTTTTTCAACATATTCTTTGTCCTTTACTGCTACATGAAAATATTTGGAATTATTCTGTCAAGTTCTTTGAAATATCCTTGGGATTTCTATTGAAATTGCATTAAAAGTATAGATCAATTTGGGGGAGAAGGTTGATACCTTTACAATATGGAGCATTTTTTTTTTTTTCCACAAACATAGTATATCTCTCCATTTATTTAGGTCTCAGAGTCTTTCAATAAAATTTTGAGCTTCATACAGGATTTGCACATCTTAATATTACATTTATTCCTAGGTACCACCAGCCTTTTTTATTTGTAAAGGATATATTTTAAAATTGCATTTTTCTAATTTGTTCTATTTAAAAGCAGTGTACTTTATTTTAATAATTTGGAAATGCTTAAGTTTTCTATGCATAAAATGTCCATGAATAATGGATGTTTTATTTCTTTATTTACAAACCATTTATGTGTTACCTTTTATCTAGACTTATTGCATTGACTTACAATTAAAGTTAATGTTGTAAGGAAGTGATAGTGGGCATTTTTTGTGTGTCATTTCAAAGGGAATAATTTTAGTATTTCACTATTGAAAAGATAATTGCTGTAAGGTGTTTTTGGTAGATACCCTTTATCAAGATGAAATTGTATTTTATTATTTTTAAAAAGTTTTTATTATGAAGTGATGCTTCATGTTAAAGGATGCTTTTTACCAGATATACTGAGATGAATATGTAAACTTTTCTTTCTTTGAACTGTAGCTGTGTTGACTTACATTTCTGGATTCTAATGTTCAACCAACTTTATATTCTTGAGATAAACACAATTTGATCATTTCGTATTTGCTTTTTTGGGCATTGCTGTGTTTGATTTGCAATTTTAGTTTAATGACAATATATAATCATTCATTGATATATGAATGATTATGATTGGCCTCTTATTTTTCATTTCTGGTGTCTCTTTGGTGTCGGTATCAAAAGTTAGACTTGTAAAAAATTTGGAGAAGTATTTCTTCCCCTTTTCTGTTCCATAGAAATTGTAGTAATATATCGAGGTTATTGATTCCTTGAAGGTTTGCAGAACTTGCTGGTAAAATGCTCTGGGTATGATATTTTCTTTGGAAAATCTTAAACAGCTAACTTATGTTTAAAAAAACATTATTAGGATTATTCTAATTCTCTATTTCTCCTATCTCTTCTTAATAAACTGATAGTAATACTGACTTAAGTCACTTTTAATAATTCACACATTACTAAGAATGTTTTACCATATTTTCATAGTTTATTGTTTATATCTTTTATTACTTTCATTTCTGATATTTCTCCCTCTTTAAAAAATCAGTATTTTTTTAGAGACAGCTCAAGATTTTTAGCCATTAAAAACAGATTAACTCTGTTAATTCTCTCATATGTTCTTTTCTGTGTTCTCTTCCTTTTTCTCATCTATTTCAGCTTTTGATTATTTTCTTCTGATAACTTGTTAAAAAATAATTCTCCTTTAAAATGGACTCCTTAGCCTATTTTAGCCCTGTGTGTGTGTGAGAGAGAGAGAGAGTGTGTGTGTGTGTGTGTATGCATTCTCTACCTTTCTTCTAAATGCAGTTTTCAAGTTTTGAAGTACTGTGTTTTCATCACCATTCGCCAGGTTTTCAACATGTCTTCTTTTTCATTATGCTTTACTTTTACATGCACTCTGTAGACGTGGATTTCTTTAATTTCTGTGGTTTCTATCTCCTTCCTCCTTATTCTGCCTGCTCTTCTTGTCTTTCTCCTCCTTTTTCCCTCTTTCATTATTTGTTTCTCACTTAATTGTTGTAGTAAGAGAACATGATCTACATGACACTGATCATCTAAAACAGGATGAGATTTGCTTTATGTTCTAAATTACAATCATTTTCCTAAATATCCCATCTGAACTTGAGAAAAATATGCAGTCTTCTGTTACTGGTTTCAGGATTTATTTGTCCATCAGGTCAAGCTTCTGATTCTGTTATTCAAGTCTTTTCTAATTTCAATAATTTTTTTATTGCTTTATAATATCAATTATCAATGTATCAGAACCTCCCACTATGAGGGCAGCTTCGTAATTATTTTTTGTATCTGTATTAATTTTTCTTTTGTAGGGACGTATACATTTGAAAATATTATGTATTCTTGGTAAATTACATAACTTATCAATAGGTAATGACTTCCTTTTGCCTCTGCTAAGGTTTTTGCCTTAGGGTCTATTTATATGAGTAGTGATTAGCTTGATTCAGCTAATATTTGACTAATAAATCTTTGACAAATTTAAAGATCTAATTGGCTGTTATAAGCAATTCATGAATTGGGCAACCTCTAATCTACAAAATAGAAAGAGCTCCACTGGGCATGGCAAAACAGGTGGTTTTGAGCCAGAACTAAGAAAGTACAATACGAGAAAGGAGATTGGTTAACATCAGGTTACTTTGCTTGCAAGGGTTAAAGCAGAGGTTACTTCCTTGTTATGCTGGCTCAGGTATACTGGGCCTCTTCTGACTGATTGTTGTGAATCTCCCAATTTTGGAAAAACTGGTATGTTTGGGGATTTTTCTGTATTTTAAGATTTCAGTTTAATTATGTGGCGCTTGACAGGATTGCGTCCATTTTGGTTTGGTCTGCTGAGGCCTGGTACAGGAGCTCAATCCAAAGTAATGGCCTCACATAAGTTCTATTTAACAGCCTTTTCTCTTTTAAATGTTTGTCTTTGTTAATAGTATATATTTGGATTTTATCTTTTTTGAATCAGATATCATCTCTGTTCTTAGAGAGTTTAGTTCATTTACTTTGATTCTTGATGATATATCTGTCTTCATTCCTAACATATTGTTTGTGCTATTTTCTTTTTTCCTCGCCTTTTTCAACTTTTTTCTCTTTACATTCTTCTCCATTAGTTTAGATTTTATACATTTATGTCATTCTTTTAGGTCCTATACAGTTTGATAAACATATTTAACAAAGCCTAATACATATTTTACCTCCTCCCAAACAGTATAAGGATTTTAGAATGATTTCAGGTGAATCACTTTCTTCCTGACTTGTATAATTGTCTTGGATTTTAGCGATATGTTGATTCTTCTAATTCTATAAATGAGACCTGTTTTATTTTTCTATATTATTTTGAGCATGTGTCTACACATTTCTCTTGTTCACAATTTCTTGAATTTTATACATTGCTTTTGAGGTATTTTTTTTTCTAACATACATCCTTTAGGAAGCTCTTTAAAGAGTCTCCTATTTCTAAGCTCTGTTTCTGTTGGTCTGAAAATATCTTGGTTCTACCCTCATTCTATTGGACATTCAATTATTGCAACTATTTCTTTCTCAGTATTTAAAAAATATTATTCCAAACACTGGCTTCAAGTTTTGCAAACAGAAATCAACATTCATTATATTCTTTTTCATCTGTAGGTCTCTTTTTTTGCCAATTTTAATATCTTTCTTTTTTTTGGTATTCTGAAGTTGCATTACAATATATTGGTGAGTTTCTTCTTATTTATTCCTGTACTATCTTTAAACTGCTTAAATACATAACTCGGTGTCTTACCAGTTTTGCAAAAGAGTGCGTCACATTACCTTTTCACATATCACCTATGCCCCATCATGTCTTCTCTTTTGTGAGCTTTGAATAGATACATCTTTCATTTTCTCATTCTGTTCTCCAGTCTCTGAGCTTCTCTCCTTAAATTGACATAGCATAGTTGTACATATTTTGGGGGTACATGTGATATTTTGATACATGACTATAGTATATAATGATCAAATCAAGGTAAATGAGATATCCATTACATAAAATATTTATCTTTTCTTTGTGTTGGGAACATTGCAAATCTTAGCTACTTCTTATCTAGCTTTTTTTTTTTTTTCTCTGTCACCCAGGCTGGAGTGCGGTGGCGCCATCTTAACTCACTGCAACCTCTACCTCCCGCAGCCTCCTGAGTAGCTGGGATTTCAAGCATGAGCCACCAGGCCCGGCTAATTTTTGTATTTTTAGTAGAGACAACATTTCACCATGTTGGCCAGGCTGGTCTCAAACTCCTGACTTCAAGTGATAGGTCTGCCTTGGCCTCCCACAGTGTTGGGATTACAGGCGTGAGCCACTCTGCTTGACCCTATCCAGCTGTTTTGAAACATACAATATATTATTATTAACTATGATTTTCCTACTGTACTACTGAACACTAGAACTTGAGCTTCTGTTTTAGATTTTGTCTCTCCTTGCTTCTCAGGGCTACATGTAGAATAATTTCTTCAGCTCTAAGTGCACAGACTTTTCCTCAGGTGTGCTTCATCTGTTAAATGCATTTATGGAGGTTCTGATTTCTACTATAGGCTTTATCTCTAGAATTTTCATTGCTTTCCTTTTTAAAACGTTGTGGTCAATTTTTGATAGTTTCTTTTTCCTTTGACGTACTCTCAGTATCATCTTTAATTTCTTTAAGCGCATTTATAGATACTAAATATTTGTGGGGTTTGTAGCACGAATCCTGCAGTTAGCATTTTCTGCTGTGTCTCTCTCTCTCTCACTGTTTTCTTACATATTTTGTGATGCTTTTTTAAGTGTTAAAGTGTGTTCTTCTTCCAGAGAGGATTTGAATTTGCTTTGTATGTGGCATTAGAGGTGCTACGTGTCCATTACATCTTTAAAATAAACGTGTATATGAGGAACTGTTGAACTAGTTACATTGTGTAAATTGTGTTCTCCCAAAACACAATTGGACGTGGCGTTAAAAAGTCTTGGGAATTTATTTCCCCCCATTTCTACCTAGAGTCAAAACCAGGGAGATATGCACGCCCCACTGTCTCTCTCTGCAGGAGGTTTTACTTTTGTAGCTCAACCATTGGGAGCTTCCAGCTTCGTATCTGCAGGTCTTCTGTTTGACTCCCTATCTGTTGGGCCCTAAACTTTTTCTTTGATTTTCTTTAAAAATCTAGGCTCTGAGTCAACTCTGGATTGGCTGATTGTCCCCAGCGTAAACACTGGCTTCAGTGCTGTGCACCACTCTGTGTCCATCCTTTGTCATTTCTGGCTTCCAAGGACTCAACCCTGTGTGAAAATGCCTTTTAAAAAGTTCCGCCATTTTAAATTCTTCCTTGTTACCGAGTTGTGTTTGTGTGGTTTTTGTGTGTGCGTGTGTAAAACTAGTCTGCTGTACTACCAGAAGCCAAATACATACATATTTTTCAATAGGGAACTTTCTGTCATACTCAGATAAGCTTTGTCTTTTGTCTCCCTGTATGTACACATGTGCACATATGTGTATGTGTATGTATACATATATGAAAAATAACACTATGTGTAAATAGTACATTTTAATTTTGTTAATAATTGAACAGTTTTAGCTTTACATCTAGAAAATAGCATTTATCATAGACAATATTATGAGATTGTTTCTATACTAACATGGCTTCTCCTTTTCCCTAAGGTATCTTTTGCTTTAAAAGCATAATTAAAATTATGATATTAAATATTGTAAGATAAAAATATACTTAATATAAATTTAATATCGGGTTTAGAGCAAGGAATAATGGGGAAAACCTTGACTTTAAGAAGGCAAATGTTTCCAGCCAACAAAAAATATTTAGCCTTTTAAAAATATTAAATATTTTTTCTGTGACCGAGTCCAGTTCTAAATTGAAAAGGGATAGTTAACACAGGTCTGCTGCCCCCTAGAAGTTTAAGCTCGGACTCATTGGTGCCTCTATTTGGTAATACCTGTAAATATCTGAGCAAACTGACCAAGAGTTTATAAGAATTGCTACCTCAATTGTAGAGTAGCTGCTTCCAAAATCCAAATTCCAGCTGTTACTGTGTATGTGACATCGGGCGCATTGCTCAGCCACTGTAATTACCATTTCCTCATTTATTAAATGGGTTAATGAAAATAACACATGTAGAGGTCTTACGTTGCTGCTGTGAGAAACAAACGATCTTATTCAATTGATATGCAGTGCATGGCTAGTATAAAGAATACTAAAGTCCAGGCTTTATTTCTCTGAGTAAATGACACATTCTATAATTCTGGAGTTGTGGTTTTTTTGTACATTGAAATCCAGCAGTTGAATTTTGAAGGCCTTCCTCTGTACCCTCCAAATTGAGAGCCTACGCTTGTTGTATTTCCACTTTTCTGAAGTTGCTCAGCATTTATATATCTTACCTGTTACCATGAGCACAGATAAATTACCCCACATAGGATGGAATTGGTGAGACAGCCTCATAGTGATTGCCAGTACAAAAATCTTATATGCAGCCATGAAAACTCATTGGTGTATATTCTGAAATTCCTGAGACTTCAGAAGGGAAGGCAAGTCATTGCTTCTCCCGTGAACTATTCTATTTCTGCCTCTTCTTGGCGTTTGTACAATACATGCAGCTATTGTTTCTCTTACACAATGTATTTCTCAAATTAGATGGTAAATCTCCAGAGGATGGGTATCCTGATACTATCTTAAATTATAATATATAATTATATAATACTATATATAATATATAATATACTATATATAATATATAATATATTATGCCTTCTAATTATATATAAATATATATCAGAATAGATTATATTTTATAATATATATCATATATATCATGATATATAATGTATTATAGTATATATGATATATGATATATATAATACATATATAATATGTATTATATAATACATGTTATATCATGTAATTAATATTTATTATTTATATGTATATTTAAAATGTTGAGAATAATCTTACTCTTGGTTCATTCATTCATTCAATCAACAAGTATTTGTTGAGCACCTAGTAAAAGATGCTTACAAAGAGAAGTTTCTAGGCTCTGGGGTATTTACCAGTGAACAAGATATAGAAGATTCTGCTTTTATGGAATTTACATTGGCTTAGAGGAAGACAGGAAAATGAACAAGTAAATGAACAAGGTTTGTAAATAGTGGTCAAAGAATGCTTCTGTGAGAGGTGACATTTGAGGTTTGAATTAAACAATGCGACGCATCTGAAGATGTGAGAAAACAATCCGGGCAGGCAGAAGGGGTTGGCATTTTGAAAAACAGGAAAAGATCAGTATAGCTGAAACACAACAAACAAAGGGTAGAGTGGTAGAAGATTAAATCTGAGATGCAGACAATGGCTAGGTTATTTAATACGTGATTTTGATCAATAGTATTCCAGGTGGAATTGAATAGAATGTATTGTACTGACTTCTATTTCCTTTTGCCTCTTCCCCCTAAATAGGGGTTTTCCATTGCGAATCTCCTGAGTTAAAAGTAGCAAACTTGTTATTTCCTGATTCCAGTGAATATCTCTTTTCCTATCCTAGTCTTCCATACTCATTGTAACTCCTTTGGTCACAAATGACCAACAAAGCTAGTTTGGTTAGTGATATATTAAAGAATTAACGTATTAATGGGCTAGATTCTCAGGGTTGAGATTTTCCCTCTCTATGGAAGATGGATTTTGCAAAATGAGCTTTGCACATGAAGGGCAAATCACAGCAAGATTCTGGCTCCTTGCAACAAACAGATTGCAAATCCAAATAAATTACATGCCCTCCCCTGGTTTAGCTTAATTTGAATTACTATTGTCTTATATGAGTTTCCTGAATTGTTAATCATAATTTATCAACAAGTTGATCAGGAAACTACAAAACTACTAATCCTGGTCTGATGACACCTCACAAAATTGCAGTCATTCCCACACCTCCCTACCTTCTTACGAAAGGAAATTCTGAAGATCTCAGAAAAAATTGTCAGACTTTCTCAAACAGATGTGAAGCCCTTGATTTTATGGCTTATAGGGTTTCAGAAATGAATCTCTCTTTTTTTTTTTTTTCCTGGAAAATCACATGGCTTTTTGCATTAAATAAAAATAGGAGAAAATAAGGATTTGAAGGAAAGTTATAGGCAAATGTGAATAATTTTGTGCTGTGACATTATTAGTCTTCCTGCTTATGTAAAATGGATATGCCACTGTTTGGAAATTACAGAACGTAATGGATTAATTTGCACCTGCAGAGTGATTGTCAAGGGGAGTCTAGGTGATAGTCCTCAGTGAAGCTTGATTTTGAATTTGGTACCTACTCCAGCTGGGAAGTTAGGCTGGCGAAAACAGCAGGAACAAGCTAAATGTGTGCAGAGACTGGTGGTGGTGGTGCTTGTTCTCAGCAAAGAAAGCCTTGTATGATGTCTGAGCACTTGAGCTGGCTTGGACCAAATAGCTTAAGCATTATTTGATTTGGACTAAGTAGCCCTGAAATGAAATGGCCTTTTATTCAACTTTGTCAAACTGGGTGTGCTGGGCCTTGTTTCTCTGATGTTTGCCAAGTGAAAGGATTGGCAGCCTCGGAAACAGAGCAAGACATTTCTGCCACATCAGTCTCTCGATGGCAACAGTTTGAGCTAATAGGCAGCTTTTCAACTCTGAGGACTATACTGTTTGCTCAGTGTTTCCTTGCTTGTTTGGGCACACAAAAAAGAATAGGAAGAAAAAGAGGCAAAGGCCATCTCTTTACATAATGCATCTAGGGCCCTCTAGTGGGTGCTAGTGAGAATGCAGGGAATTTGAACCGCAATTGGAAAGATTAAATTATTTCTAACCCTCATATACCCAGGCAGGATTCCAAGAGTTTGGGTTCAGTGGGGCCTAAAGCTTATACAGTTTTACATTGGATGGGCACTTTTAGGAGAAAATGTAAAATATCTTACTTATGTAAGTGTTACAAAAATATGCTAATATGTAAACACATTACATTACTAGGGTTCTTTCCCATCTCCCAAGTTTCATGAATTTCATGATAAATCTGCCTCTGGATTCACCTGTTCTATGTTTGCTGATTTTAACTAAAATGGAAATTATGGAGAATGTATCTTTTTTAAATGTTTGAGAATTTCAGCTTTTTTAGTCTATAAAGGTTATTTTGAACAAAAAATTCAATTTACTTTGTAAGTGCGATACAAAATTCGGACTTAATTCGCAATTCTTTCTTAGGAATAATCTGGCTTTTATAGCATTTTGCAGAGTGAATAGCCTCTTTTATTTCCCAGCTGAGTTTAGAACTGTGTATACTAAGTAATGCAGAAAACATTAGTCTTTAGCTTATAAAGTCTTAATTGAGTTATGGTACAGTGCAAAGTTAGCAAACATTGGTGAATAACATTGCCCTCACTACCCAGAAGAAAGTATTGTAATGATCAGCATGGTCAATTCTAATTTATGGTTTGCCTATATAAATTGATGTGTCCTATAATTAGAAATGTTATCAGAAATGTGTGAACTCACCACTCAAAAGAATAACAAGCTAATATAACAGTACAAGGTTTATTAGGCTCAGATTCTGAGAGGCGAGCTGAGACACAACCTGTAAGGCCATCTGATCGAGTCTCCTCAGCCATTAGACAGATCAAGCGTTGTGTTCTCCATGTTTTCTTCACATATAAGGATGGTTGGTTTTAAGGAAAAACTTAGATTGAGCTTCTTGATCTCCCCCAATGTTGAGACAAACTACCTGAGGGATTAAAAACTCTGGATGATTATCCTGAATCACTAAATGTCTTTTACGTTGAAATGGAAGTTAATTTTATGTTTGTAAGTAATAAATTATTTTAATTTAAAATCCAAAATAATAATAGCTAGCTTTTAGGTTTGCTTTTATGACATTTCAGTACTAGTCTATGTATCATGCTAGTGCGTATACTTTCCATGTATTATTTCCTTTATCCTGGTTAAAAAAAAAAAAAAAAAAAAAAAAAAAAAACCCTTGAAGCCGGAACTACAGATGAGAACACTAAGGACCACAAAGGTTAAATAAGTTTCCCAGGGTCATTTAGCTAGCAAGTGGCAGAACCAGGACTCATCTCGGGCATTCTGCCTCCCTATATATTGTCTGTCAGAATGCCCCATGGAATCCTATTGGTGATAGGATGTGTGACAGATTAGTGCATTTAAAAAGGAGGAACACAGACACAATTATGAAACACAACTCTCAGAAGACAGTATCTGAACTCACATAGATATTAGATAGTGCATTTGACTCAGAATCTGAAACTCCTGAAGGGTGGTGGTAGTTAAAAATGTAAGAATAGAGCTGGGTATAGATCCAAAAGAATCAAAAGCAGAGTCTTGAAGAAATATTTGCATACCCATGTTCATAACAGCATTATTTGTGATACCCAAGTGCCCACCAACAGATGAATGGATAAACAAAGCATAGTATATAAATACAACAGGATATGATTTAGCTTTAACAAGGAAGGAGGCCAGGTGTGGTGGCTCACACCTGTAATCCGAGCACTTTGGGAGGCTGAGGCAAGCAGATATGGTCAAGAGATCAAGACCATCCTGGCTAACACAGTGAAACCCTGTCTCTACTTTAAAAAAAAAAAAAAAAAAAAAGGCAAAAAATTAGCTAGGTGTGGTGGTGAGTGCCTGTAGTCCCAGCTACTTGGGAGGCTGAGGCAGGAGAATGGCGTGAACCCAGGAGGCGGAGCTTTCAGTGAGCCAAGATCGCACTGCTGCACTCCAGCCTGGGCAACAGAGTGAAACTCTGTCTCTAGAAAAAAAAAAAAAAAAAAAAAAAAGGAAGGAAATGCTGACACATGCTACAGCATGGAGGAAGTTTAAGGACATCATGCTAAGTAAAACAAGCCAATGACAAAAACACAAATACTGCATGGTTTCACTTACATGAAGTATCAGTAATAGAGTCATGGAAATGGAAAGTAAAACGATGGTTTCCAAGGAGTTGGAGGAGGGGAGAATGGGGGAATCATTTAGTCTATATCTATTTAGTTTATATCTATTAAACTATACAATTAAATATGGTTAAGATGGTAGTTTTTATGTAACGTGTATTTTACCACAATTTGACAAGAGTCCAAGAAAGGAATTAGAGATAAGAGGAGGGATCACGGTATGGCGCCTTGGGAAGCGCTAGAAAGGAGGAAAGAGGACTAAAAGTGAGACTGAGAAAGAATGGTTGGTGAGGTAGGAGAGCTGCCATCCAGCGGTGCCCAGAGGGGTAGAGACAGACATTCTTACAAGTTCGAGGTAGCTGGCAAAGCTGGTAGCATACCCATATACCTTAGGTCTTATTGACTTAAAGGTATCTGGTCACATCAGCCCCTTGTAGAGTCTGATGATACTTCAGTTAGTAAATGAGTTATTTTACATTGGGAGAGGATAGTGGGCAGGGGCAGTAACATTCCTTAGGAACATCTCTCCTGTGGTTTAAGTTCTCATGCTGGTTAGTCTCAAACAAGAGAGAGCATGCCATTGATTTTGACTTTAAATTCCTATACAGGTGGTGCTAACAGATGTTTCCAACAACAGAGTTATAAAAACTAACAATTTTACTTGAAGTTTAAACATAAATATGCACAGACTTTGTAGTGCTTTGTCATACCTCTTGTTTTTAAAAATAGCACTACCCTTGCACCTGCTTGGGGTGAGCGAGCCTTTGTTTAGTTATAATTTTCTTTTCTTTTCTTTCTTACTTTCTTTTTTTTTTTTTTTGAGATGGAGTTTCGCTCTTGTTGCCCAGGCTGGAGTGCACTGGTGCGATCTTGGCTCACCACAACCTCTGCCTCAGCCTCCTGAGTAGCTGGGATTACAGGCATGTGCCACCACACCTGGCTAATTCTGTATTTTTAGTAGAGACAGGGTTCTTCCATATTGGTCAGGCTGGTCTCGAACTTCCAATCTCAGTGATCTGCCCACCTTGGCCTTGCAAAGTGCTGGGATTACAGGTGTGAGCCACCATGCCTGGCCACAATTTTCGTATCTACAGTACCTTACCATTGTTGAGGACGTTAATGTACCCGCAAATGTGCTTTTCTCCTGTAATTTTTATGAATTTAATATGAAATTCATACGATGGCTTAGGAATCCAGCAAATTCTAAAATAATATGAAAAGCATACCTCCTCAGTTTAAGAAGAGTGTAGTTAAAATGCTGTAGACAGCAATGAAAAGGACAGAAAGACAGACGTGACTCTCAACTCCTACCAGCAGAATTAATCCGAATATGTTGAGTGGATTCCACGTACTAGATACTATACCTAGGGAGACAGCAATGAACAAAATGCTTTCCCAAGGAACCTTATTCCAGAAAGCAAACAAAATATGTGAATAAAATAGATGGTAACAGATGGGGGCAAGTGATTTGGAGGTAAGGTGACCCAAGCTCTAACCTGATCCTGTGGCTGGGGCCTTATGAACTGTTTTTAATAGTCATTCAACTTCTGTCACTGGCCCACTGCTAAAGTTTGCCTTTTCTTTACCCCGTGTGTCCTGAATTGCTGTTGTTTTCTCAGCTTCTTCCGTGACGCAGGCTAACCTTGAAAAGCCGGGGTCGGTCCTTGTCACATTGGCACACCTCCCAACTTTGCTTTTGTGGTCCTGACTTGTCTGTGAGAGTGCCCCTTCCTCCAGGATATTCACTGTCCATTTCAGCAAATATTTATTAAGAATGTCTCATACACCAGGCACTTTCCAGGTGCTGGGGACACAGTGGTGAACAAGACACACGTGGTCTTTGCCTGCATAGACCTTATTATCAAGCTAGGGAAAAAAAAAAAAAAAAAAACCAGGTAAACAGTCAAGTGAATCTGATAAATGCTATAAAGGAAGCAAATAGGATGCCGAAATAGAGAATAATAGGGGAATGAATTTAGATATATTGGTAGGAGAGTTCCTCCTTGAATGTATGACATTCAGGTTAAGATCTGGAGAAAGAAAGGAATCAGCCCTTGTATTTATGCATTTGTGTGTGCGTATGTGTTTGTGTGAGGGGAGGCCATGAGAACCCCATGTGCAAAGACCCTTAGCTAAGGGGAGCAAAACCCAGCACCTGCAAGGACCTGCACAAAGGTTTTTGTATCACCGAGTCAGTGTTGGAATACAGGGTGTTCTGAATCTGTTTCTTAAAGCTAATGCTAAAATCTTATTTGACTCCATTATTTAATTTTTTCTCCCACAAATCCTCTCTCAAAACTCCAGGGAATTTTTTTTTTTTTTTTTTTTTTTAATGGCCTGTTGCTGTTGTTGGCTTTTTCTGAAGGGGAAAGGATGCTGGCTTAGCCAGAGACTTCTGTAATTTGTAGGGCTGCTTTACTTGTCATAGCAATCACATATAACCTACATATATTCCCATTGGGAAATTTTCCATGTGGGATATATTTTACTACATTCTGTTTAAACAAAATTTCAAAATCATAATGAGACTTCCCTAATGAAATTTTCCCCCCAGAAATAGGCAGTAGATCTTAGTGGTTCACATGACTGCAGAACCCACTATATGGCATTCATGTGCCTGAGATGCTGGTGTCCATCACTGGAGGAAACTGCTTAGTTGAAACTATCATGTTGGAAATCATCTATCAGTAAAACGTAATTGGTTTTACATTACACAATAAAAGTGGAGGACCTATACATCCCTTTTTTTTTTTTTTTGAGACGGAGTTTCACTCTTATCACCTATGGTGGAGTGCAAAGGCACAATCCCGGCTCACTGCAACCTCCGAATCCCGGGTTCCAGCAATTCTCCTGCCTCAGACTCGTGAGTGGCTAGGATTACAGGAGCCTGCCATGATGCCCATCTAATTTTTGTATTTTTTAGTAGAGACGGGGTTTCACCATGTTAGGCTGGTCTCGAACTCCTGACCTCAGGTGATCCACCTGCCTTGGCCTCCCAAAATGCTGGGATTATAGGCATAAGCCACCACACCCAGCCGGGATAATTTCCATCATTGCTGGGTATTGGTACCTTTGAAAAAATATCAATCAGCATTGCTCCCAAATCATCTCTCCCCATCTATGCTGAGTCCTCTCCTCCAGGCTCTTCCTTCCTCAGAGGTTGTTCTCTGAGCCTGCTTGGGGGCTGCGGGAACCAGCACTTCCAAGCTTTCACACCAGGGTTCTTTCTAGGCTGCCACAGATTCCCTAGCAGCCCTCCATGTTATGCCAGGCTTATTAAATGGCTTCACATCCTTCCAAGATGCTTGCCACAAACATGTGCAGGGTAAAAACATACGATTTCATTTTTTTACTCCTATAAAGTTTTCCTTTTAAGTCTAGATTTCAGTTTCTTTTAAAAATACTTTATTTTTCAAAACTGCCAGATGGACAAATATTTAACTACACCCTCTATTGCCTTGGAGAACGTCAGTAAGCCAGCATACCTTTGAGCTCCGTTGTGTAACTATCCATATTTGGAGATTTTTTTTTTTATAGTATATTTTCTACCCAGCGGATCTGGCTCCAACTGTTGATATTTTCACAGGAAGGGGTTGCCCTCCTCTGTCTGTGTACGCATTTCGGGCTTAGTAGCTGGGCCAAAGGAAATATTTGTAGTAAAGGCTAATCTGTTAAAGAAATCGAGCTCCTTTCATTTCCACTATGGGGTATTCTTCAGCAATTTGAAGAAAGAAATGAGCATAAGTGGTCATTGGTGTTTTTTTCTTTTTTTTTCTTTACTTTTCCTTTCTTTCTCTTTTCTTTTCTCCTCCCTCCCCTCCTCCCCCCCTCCCTCCCCTCCTCCCCCCTCCCCTCCCCTCCTCCCCCCTCCCTCCCCTCCTCCCCCCCTCCCTCCCCTCCTCCCCCCTCCCCCCTCCCTCCCCTCTTCCCCCCTCCCTCCCCTCTTCCCCCCTCCCTCCCCTCCTCCCCTCCTCCCTCCCCCCCTCCCCTCCTCCCTCCCCCCCCTCCCCTCCTCCCCCTCCCTCCTCCCTCCCCTCCTCTCTCCTCCCTTCCTCCTCCCTCCCCTCCTCCCCTCCTCCCTCCCCCCTCCTCCCCTCCCCCCTCCCCCTCCCCCTCCTCCCCTCCCCCCTCCCCCTCCCCTCCTCCCCCCTCCCTCCCCTCCTCCCTCCCCTCCTCCCCCCTCCCTCCCTCCCTCCCTCCCTCCCTTCCTTCCTTCCTTCCTTCCTTCCCTCCTTCCTTCCTTCCTTCCTTTTTTGTACCTAAACAGGGTAAGTTTGGTGAGGAGAGAACTTGACATGAGTCTTACCAATCTGATGACAAAAAGAGAAGTACCTTCTTACAGCATTAGTATGCATTTCTTTGATTATCATTGTAAGGGACTATTTCTGCTTATACTTGCTGGGCACTGGAATTTTCTTTTCCTTTTAGGTTTGACATTTTTTTCTTGATAGGTAAGATTTCTATAATATATGTGTTACATGTGGATATCTCAATATGTAATCATTAACCCTCTGTCATATATGTGTCCAGTTTATTTCTAATGAAATGTCAGTCTATCCCTTTCTGTCAGGTTGAGCCACGTAGTTACTGTTTCTGCCCATCAAACATGACAAAAAACCCCAGCAATGACATACGGTTCAATCTAAATAGTTTATAAGCCTTTGATGTGAAATCTAGAGAGTTTGTATTAATCTTAGATTATATAATGTTGCATATGTAGTTTTCCTCATGCCTAATAACCTATACTGTTTAAGAATTGTGTTTCTTTGAAAATTAACACTTTATTCCTCCTTTTAGTATTAGACTCCCTTCTAACATGGTTCGGTTTTATCTGATTTGGTATCTTTTGCATTTGTTCTGATTCTAGTACTGTGGTGCTCTTACCTTTCCCTAACTTCTTTGAGATTCCATTCAAGAATCACTCCCTTTGGGAAGCCTCTTTGACCTCTTTGGCATGGCCAAGTGCTAATGTTCTGTGCTTCTGTGGGGGACCCTACCTGTATTTCTTCCACGGAATTTACCACCTCTGCAGAGGTTGTTGATGTCCCCTCTTCTAATCTGGGATCACGTTCTATTTACTTTCAAGTGCTAGGATTTAGGGCAGTGGCTGACTCATAGTAGATCCCCAACTGTTGTTCCTTTTACTGAAATTGTACTAATTGATCAGGATTTTCCCATGGACCAAGGAATAAAGCAGTTATTTCTATTGCTTAATGCTATGTGATACACACCCAAGCAGCTGCCCTAGTCCCAGCACTGGTAGAAATAACAGGACCACCAGAACAAAATGTGCTATGTTTTGCATTTCTATCCCACATTCTTTATAATTATTCTCCTTTCCTTTGTCTTTCATTTTTGTTTTTATGTTTTTAAAAAATAACCTCCTGCTTTACAGTTACGGTCTCTGACTTTGTCTCTGCATCCTCTTTTCCTGAAACCCATGCGTGGAGTATGATGCTTAACTATTTCATGTGTATATGGATTACATATTGCTAAAGTATTTTTCCTGTTAGTGTCTTCTCCTTCATGTTACTTTAATACAGATTAGATATTTGTTAAAATATTGCCATTACAAGAGTCAAATTATTATATTCAGACTGGACTGCAGAAATTTTCTATTTGGGGAGATGCTCTGCATTTTACCTGATCATCTGAATATTTTGTAGACGAACGAACCTCTTGTGTAGACTTCACATTTTCCCACCTTCAAATATTCTTTGTCATCCACATATTTTTTTTTTTAAATCAGTTTAAAAAATAAGACATCTTTGATTTGTCACACTGATGTTTCCAAAACTTTCAACTGATACCTGTTGCCTTTGACCTCAGTATAAATGACTCATCATAAACGCTTTATAACAAACAAAAACAAAATTATTTTTATTGAATAATATAGCCTACGTAGGAAAAACACAGCAAACATAATAAATGCATTATTAAGAATAATGAGGAAATGCACAACTATGTACACTATACCCAGGAAAAGAAATACATTTACTATTCCCATTTCAGACAAGCTTGAGCACGTCAGGGTGGTGCGGCCGTAGACACCATTCCCATTTCAATCTCATCTTCCTTTCTGTACGGGCCTTCAGAGGTGGCTACTATCCTGAGTATCATGTTTGTTATTCCCTTGCTTTTCTTAATAACTTTTCTTTAAAAAAAAAAAAAAGTTTTTGGATTTCCTAAATATTACTTAGTTGTATCTGTTTTTTAATTTAAGTAATGATGAAATCACATTGTGTGAATTCTGAAGTAACTTGATTATATAATTTATCATTATAGTTTTGTGATTCAAATACTTCAGTGATTATAACTTAAGTGCATTCTTTTTCATGGCAGTATAGTATTACATGGTATGGGAGTATCACAACTTAGTTTTTCATTTTACTTATGAGATACACATAGGGGTTTTCCAGATTTTATTGCTATCATAAGCAGCATAATTATAAACATTTCATGCATATTTCCTGGTACATATAGGCAAAAATGTGTCAAGAATTAATACCTAGTAATAGAATTTCCGAATCAGAGACCAGTACGTGTTCAACTTTCCTACATGATTTCCAAAGAAGTTTTACTCATTTACATATCTGCTTTTAATGGATGAACACCCTCTTTGCTCTCTATTAGTGGCATCGCTTGATATTATTCTATATTTATATTTTTGCCAACCTTGTAGTCATGAATTGCATCTCATGATTTTAATTTTTCTTTGATTACTAAAAAGGTCAACACATTTTAATCTACTTATGGGTCATTTATATCTTCTGTCTTATAAAATTTGTGTTTATTTCCTATTTTCTCATAGTGTTGTTTCTTATTGATTCATGGAGCTTTTTTGTATATGCTACATAGTAATATTTGTGTTGTGTCGTATCCAAATTTATAGCTTATAGTTTTACTCCCTGATGGCTTTTGAGGATAGAAGTTTTTGATATAATTCCATTTACTAATCTTTCCCTTCATAACTTACCCATGTTGTGCCTTAAATAATTCTTTTACCCCCAACATAAAAAAAATTTCCCCAAATTGCTTTTAAAATCTTGCGTTTCACATATGTGTGCTTCATCCATCCATAATTGATTTGTGTGTATGGTTGATGAAAGGATTTTTTTCCACATATGTAGTCAGTTGTTCCAGTGCAATTTATTTGTAAAAGTTCATTCTTTCGACTGGGCACGGTGGCTCACTCCTGTAATCCCAGCACTTTGGGAGGCCAAGGTGAGCAGATCACGAGGTCAGGAGATCGAGACCATCCTGGCTAACACAGTGGAACCCTGTCTCCACTAAAAATACAAAAAATTAGTCAGGTATGGTGGCAGACGCCTGTAGTCCCAGCTACTTGGGAGACTGAGGCAGGGGAATGGCGTGAACTCAGGACGATGAGCTTGCAGTGAGCAGAGATAGCGGCACTGCATTCCAGCCTGGGCGACAGAGCCAGACTCCGTCTCAAAAATAGAAAAAAAAAAAAGTTCATTCTTTCTCCATTATGAACTTACTCATATATTGCGTTTATGCACTCACCATTCTATTTTGGGGCTCTCTGTTTTGTTCTAACAAACAACTAGGGCTTTGCCTCAGGTTCTATTTATTAATCACTACTCCAATACCTATCTATCTTTAATAATATGGCTTTATAATTGAAGTTTGCTATCGGGTAGTTAAGTCCCATGACATTATTCCTCTACTTAATTAGTATGTATAAGTATTGGAACTTCATCATTCCCTACATATTATAGAAGCAGTTAGGCTCCACATAAAATACACACACACGCGCACACATACATGTGCACACACATATGGGGTTGGGATTTTTATTGGAATTGAATTTATAGATTAATTTGTGATCAAGTAACATTTTTGCTATATTGACTATTCCAATCTGTTAACTACTTTTACTTACATTATTCTTTTATCTCTTTCAATAAAATGTTATAATTTTTACCATAGAGATCATGCATATGATTTTTCTTACTACTGTCACTGGTAGAAAAAAATGTTAATTAAAAAAACGTAAAAAACATTTTAAAGCTTTGTTGCTGGGGAATAGAAATTCACATGATTTATCTGCACTTATTTCATATCCAACAATCTTGCTAATTGTGTTAATAAGTCATAATTCATTGGAAGATTATTTTTTATTGTCCACAAACATAATTATATCATAGTAAATAAAGATCATTTTGCTGCTTCTTTTGTAATTCTCATACTTTTATTTTTTCCTTGCCTTACTATATTAGCTGGGAGATCTAAAGTGAGAATGAACAGAAATGGTGATAAGCAGGGATCTTTGCTTTTCTTTGCAAACTCAAAACTTTCTTCCCAAACTCAGAGGAAATGCTTTAAGCATTTCGACGTTGAGAATTAGAAGGGCTCCCTTTTTCTGAGGTAGGCCTTAATATCACTTAAGTCCCTAAGAAATTAGCTAAATCACTGGAGGTGAAGGATAGGATGTTAAACTAATCTAAAAGGTTATATTTCTGTCATAAAACATACTAGAAGCTATAAGTAAAAATTAATCTCCATTATGGAGAAATAAAGTGGCATACCTTGCATACCTAAGTTTGTAACAAAAGTTCATGCCCACTACACAGTGATGATTCAAGAAAATGACACTTGTTCTACTGCAGAAAGCATCCTGAGGGTTGTATGTGAGCATTTGCTGGCTTTCTCTATGCACAGTCTCTTAAGGAATGTAATTGTAGAAAATTCTCCCTATTTAGAGCAGCATAGTTACAGCTTAACCAGTCTTTGCAGCATTTCCTGGGGGAAGGGAAGATGGCAGGGTGTTTTCAGGGCCCCTTAAGTGTCTGTATAAATGTGACATTAGTGGCCTTGTGTGCTCTTTCACTAATACCTTAATAGGTATGGGAAAGAGATGGAAAGAAAACAGGACAATAGTATTACCCAGCTGTCCCATTCTGAAGGAAATCAGAGCCTCTGAAGTCTTACCCGGTAAAACCACTAAGTTCCCAGACAAACAAAAACAGAATTTTCAGCACTTGTCCTGACATAGGGAGGGTTTTCTGTAGAGTAGACGTTTTTCCCTCCCGAAATCCACTTGGAGACTATAGATGTCAGTCCCAAGATGTAATAAATCAAGGACCACCTCTGTCTGGCATACACTTGTCACAGTGGAAGTGGTCTGAGCCTTTGGAATAGCCTGGAGCATAGGTGAACTGATGGATAAGGGAGATGGATAACTCATATGTCTGGGAGAGGAGTGAATGAACAGCGTACAACAACCACCGGTAACAGATGAGGACACGCAAACTATGAATTTTATCCATAGACATATTTTATTTATAATTACCCAGAAATAAAAGGTGGCATATCCTGTATTATAGTCAGGGATCGAATTTGAGAGGCAGGATTACTCAGAGGGGAGGGTCTTGGGGAGCACTGTGCAGAATATAACTGAGAGATTGTGAAGTTACTAATATGGAGATCAAGATTAGCCTAAAGAACAGATTTCATAATGCCTAGCAGACATGCATCTAGGGCAGAGTAACCTGGGCTTTGCCCCAGGAACAAACGTTAAAAAGTTGCATACATTCATCATCAAGTTTAGAGATTCATTATCTCCCCAAAGAGTTCCAAACAGATTATAGGCACGAGGGTAATTGGCGCTTTGGGGAGTGGATTAATGGTAAGCATTGTGAAGTTCCCAAAGTCGCATAAAGTTTTCCTTTTGGTGTTATAACCTTAATGTATAACCTTACTGACACCGTTAATGACAAACCTTAACAAGGAAAATACAAGTCATAATTATACCTTATCAAGTTAGCACTTATGAATTTCAACTTGGCATGCCAGTGGTGTCTCTATGGTCTTATGCCAAGAGGTGAAAGAGAATAGAAGACAGGAAAACAGAATTTCTGGTGAGAAGTCAGGTGACAGAACCATCTTTTCCTTTCATCTAACATTGTCATGTTTCTTGTCAAAATTGTATGCAGCAATTATGGCTTTGCTATAGTTCTTCATTGTTGAAGAACCGTATACCTGGAACCAAACATCTATCTGATAAAGAATGGAACACAGAACAAGTAAAATTCTTACTTCTCCTTTCAACTTCAGGATTCTGGTCATGCCGTATGATTGTTAGAGAACTAAAAATGCTTGAATAGGCTGGGTTTAGTAATCCCAGCACTTTGGGTGGCCGAGGCAGGCTGGTCACTTGAGGTCAGGGGTTGGAGACCAAGCCTGGACAACATGATGAAATCCCATCTCCACTAAAAATACAAAAATCAGCCAGATGCAGTTGCGTGAACCTGTGGTCCCAGCTATGCAGGAGGCAGGAGAATCGTTTGAACCCAGGAGACGAAGGTTGCAGTAAGCTGAGATTGTGCCACTGTACTCCAGCCTGTGGAACAGAGCAAGACTCTGCCTCAAAAACAAACAAACAAACAAACTGCTGTCATACAACGTTCATGCTATAAATTCATGCACATTTTTAGATCCTGGCTCCTTATCTGCCTTGCTAGAATTATGCATTTGAGTTATTTTTACATAGGGCATAAATATGAGTAAATAATATAACACAAATATATGATCATACAAAATGATAAAAGTATAGTATGAGAATATATAAATTATATTTATACAGTTTCTATTATACAAATGGGTGAATTTCATATTATAGTCTAGAAATAAACTATGTACAGGCATGTGAGCCTGTTCCAGTGGATGCAGCTGAGTTTAATCGTTTTATTATAGATTAGAAACCTCTGAGTCTGTTTCATCTTTGTATCTCCCAGTCTTCTTAAGTGCTTATCAAATGAATAAATACATGGAGTGAATAAATTTATAAATGAGCTAATGAATATATCAATACCTGGTATTTCTGCAGGAAAAGCGGTTAGTACATATTGGCATATTTGGACTTTGTGCGATATAGTGTGAAATAGAATTTCACTTTTTAAATGTCTTTTATGTTAGTACATAAGATTTTGACTGTTGAACATTTTAAAAATTGTTTTTGTCATTGTTTAAAATTGACCTATGTGCAATTAGTCACTTTTAAAATACTGTCAGTTTCTCTCAATATCATTCTATTTTCTTGATGTCTTAGACATTAAAAATTTTTAAAAAGATAAGAAAAAATCGAACACTTTTCTTCTATACCCCCATACCCAGACACTGAAAATGATGCTCTCTCATTTCAACTTATATTTACTACCTGCGGGGTTTATTTTCCAAGATTCCTTTCAAGCACAACTCGTACTTTTCTACTTGTGAATTAAAATATACCCCCTCTGTTCACCAAAATTATGTCTCAGACTATCCAGCTGGCACAACAAGGATGGGATAAGTGGTGCTGAATGGGCTCTTCACAAGAAGTAAGACAAGAGCCACTAGTTTGGCTCCCTAGGGATAGAGAGTGAATAGATCTTTATCCTTTTTCTCTTCTCGTCACTCTGCAGTTTGCCCCCTTTCTTTCGTGTGTTTTGATTCAAGGAGACAGCTTCTGTTACTGTTCATCAGGTGGAAAATGGCTCAGCTCCATGTGTCTGGAACTTTGTGTCCAGGGCTGCTGAGGATGATAGTGTCACCTCCTGCTGAGAAATCCACCGAGGTGTGTTTGCCAGTGCAGTCGTTACCCAAATTAAGCCAGGCCTGGTGAGTCCTTTGTGGCTTGTTGGTGGTTTTATTTTTTTGAGGTTTTTTAGTCCCCAGCCATACACTCATCTGGTCCGTAAGAGGAACTTGCGTTTCTCCCTTAGCATGGCCTCTCAGAAGCACACTCATCTCTTTTCCTTAACGTAAGAATGATCTACATTTCCTTTATTCATGGACCTGGTGGACTGCTGCTAAGTTTGCATCAACAGCGGAGAAATCCAGAAAATGTTTTAAGTCAAAAGATATGAGACCCCTTCCAACCGTGATTCTCTCAAGGCAGTAGTAATGTTCTCGAACTGAAATAGGCTTAAAATTTTTGAATATTGGGAAATTATTTGTCACTGTGCACTTCGGATTTTAGGGTAAGAAAAGGGAAAGACATACTAAACTTTTCTCACATTTTTCAACCAGGACTCATTTTATTATTAGTATTTGTTGAAAATTGTAAGGCTACTGTGCTTATTCAACTCCCTAAAAAATTTATCTTTACACTGCATGGGAAATCTCCCTCACTACCAATTTTAAAGAACTGTATTTTATGTTCTTTAAAAATTTTGATTGTAATTGGGCACATTGAATAGCTTGTGTTTCAATACCTTACGTGAATATCAGTACACTTCCCAATGAATCATGATGGAAAACCATGCCATATACAAATGCACTGTGTGTACGTGAGGGTGTGTAGGGGTGTAATGTTGCTTCATTATTTGATTACACAAGCACTTTCTGCAGCTGTGACTTTGTACATATGGCAGGACCCAAGCCAGTGGGGCCAAAAGGGCTTTCTGAAATGAAGCCAAAAAATAGATCCAGTTTTCACTACTGAATATTTGGAATAAACCACACATGAAAATACGTGCTGTGCCAATAAGAGATATGCATGCTGTATGTGTGTAGAGCTTTTGCCTGTATTTCTTGTCATGTATATGCTATACCTCCTATATGTTTGTGAAGTCTTGTATATGCCTGCGAAGTCCGAAACCATATACTTATGTAGAATTTTTAAAGATGTAAGTTTTATTTAACAGAGAAAGTGGTTGGATATAGAGCAGTTTGCCCTATCTTGGGCTCTTAAAACTGCTTTGGACAGCTCAGGTGCAAATCTTTTAGATGGTTTGAAGATGAGCAGAAGATTATCTTTATTACATTTCTTTGAATTCTTGTTTCATGTTATTAAAATATTGTCTTTCTCCTTTTTTGTTCTTCTGGTAATCATCTCATCTATATTAACTCTGATCCCCTACATTTTACTTTTTTTTTTTTTTTTTACTTTTCTCTTCTGCATCATGTACATTTCTATTCAATCTCCTTATTCTCTGCCCTAAACTCTTTTTTAAACAATGATTACCACTCAAACTTTATCTTTTCTTTTCTTTCTTTTTTTTTTTTTTTTATTTTTGCTGAAGGGGTAACTGAGAGCCCTTACTCCCCCTCTTCTGCTGAGTAGAAATGTCTCCTTATTCTTACATAGAATCTGAGGCCAGTGAGCCACCACACAAGTTGAGAAAGGAATTTGATTAGCCAACCTCCTATGTGCTTTGGAGAAATAACTGAAATAGAATTTTCACAGAGTGGTAAGCCATTCTCTCAACAGGTATTTATTGAACATATATTCCGGATGACCCAACTTAGACATAAACCTTGATGAAACAGGCAAAGTTTCTGCCTTCAAGAACTACATTCCTGTAAGAAGAGACAGACAGTAACCAAAATAATAATAATAAATTAACAAGATAACAAGCTATGAATAAGTGTGAGAAAGAAAATAAAATGGGATAATTTCATAACACGTGACAGGGTATGTTCTTTTACCCCTGACTGGGTGTCAGGAGAGCTCTATATGAGAAGGTATCATGGTTATTATTGTTGTGCAGCAAAGTATTCCCAAAATGAGCACCTTAAAAAACAAACATTTCTTCTGATGGTTTTTGTCAGACAGAAATAATGATTTATTTGGGTAGGCCTATTTCAAGGTCTCTTACGAGGTTGCCATTATCTGATGGTTCAACTGGGCTGGAGAATCTGCTTCCAAGATGGCGCACCCACACAACTGTTGGCAAGAAGCCTGAGTTCTTTCCCACATGGATCTTTATGTAAGATTCATACGAGTGTCTTCATGACATGTTGACTGGTTTTCCCCAAAACAAATGATCTGAAAGGGCAAGGCAGAGCAGCAATATATTTTATGTCTCAGCCTTGACACATCATGGGTCACATGCCATCATCTCTCCATACTCTGCTGGTCACACAGATGAATGCTGATGCCGTGTGGGAGGAGACTATTACAGGGCATGGATACCAGGAGTGAGGGTATTAGGAAGACATCATCCTTCCTACCACAGAACGGAACAGTTGCACTGAGGCCAGAATAATTGCAAGGAATCAGTTAAGTGAATAGCTAGGGAGGAGGGCTTTCTAGTAAAGGAAGCAGCAGTTTCTATGACACTGAGGCAGGGAAACCTGGGTGTTGCTGAAGAATAGACGTAAGTCTAGGCTGAACAAGCAGGGGTTGTACGAGATGAATCCAGTGATCAGGGACCAGAGGACATGGACCCCATAGGGGTTTGAAATACATTCTGAATGATGGAGTAAACTGTTAGAAAGGCTTTTTTTTTTTTTTTTTTGAGACGGAGTCTCGCTCTTGTTGCCCAGGCTAGAGTGCAGTGGCACCATCTCAGCTCGCTGTAACCTCCGCCTCCTGGGTTCAAGTGATTCTTCTGCCTCAGCCTCCTGAGTAGCTGAGATTACAGGCACCCACCATCACCCCTGGCTAATTTTTGTATTTTTAGTAGAGACAGGGTTTCGCCATGTTTGCCAGACTAGTCTCGAACGCCTGACCTCAGGTGATCAGCCTGCCTAGGCCTCCCGAAAGTTTTAAGCAGAGGAGTGACATTAACTGCATGACTACATATTGAACATAAATACAATTATAAGAAAAGAATTGGATATGACCTGTAAAATTGCAATACTAACCAGAAAGAATGAGTTAGACTAAGACTGTTGACTTCTACCCTTGATGGTCATATTATGCAAACTTGTTAAGGTGAGACATACAAATATTGATTCTACTTTGTTGAATAATAGAAGAAAAGTGACCCAGGGATTTCAATATGAAGTGTGAGGATCTCTGAATTAGTTCTGACCTCCTATTCTGCCATCATGAAAGAGGTTCTACTGTTGACCAGATTATTTTTAGGGAACAAAATCTACAGGGAACTACAGGCAAAAATATAGTTTATAAATGTTTCAAGGGCCAAGTTACGTTCCTGCTGAGGTGTTTTCCCTATTTGTCAGATGTAGGGCAACACTCAGTCCGATTTCTCTAGTTCCTTTTTCATGCTGTTAGAATGCAGATTTTAACTCATTTACAGAATATAGAATGCAGATTTTAACTCATTTACAGAATAATCACTTTAGACATAAAAGAATAGTCCACTCTCCCAGCTCACTGGCCAATGATGAGTGCTCTTTATAAAGTGGTTTCGACCTCCAGAGAAAATGCAGACTTTCATTTAAAATGAGATTATTCTGCTCTGTTGCTCGGTGCAGGTGTTGAGACTCTGGCCATGGTTCACTGACTCGGAGAAGGAATGTGTTCAGCTTTTCTCTTAAACCAGACATGCTTGCCTTGCCCCTGCTGAGTCCCTCAAAACATTTCAGTGGTAACAGAATCTAGCAGATAAAATCCCAATCGTGTGCAACATTAACGTTTTCTCCAGGCCTAATGGTTTGATGCGACATTCTTATCTCTTCACTGCTTACTTACACTTCTTTCTTTTTACTTAAGAACAGGAATTGTGCTTTTTAGAGCCTTGCATATAATGTACCAGCTCTTCAGAAATGATTGTACTAAACATTGTTGTTTTTATTATTCAAAGTATTTCTAAAGTTGGAATATAACTTCATTATAGAGTTTGAAAACTGTATCTTGGTTCACTCGCTACCTCTGGCTGCCCCTGTGTATGTGCTATGCTTTTATTCATCCTTAAGTATATCATGTGCTTTTGTGTCTTTACTCCTTTGTATACATGGTTTGCTCTGCGTGAGATGGCCTCTAACCTTGCTCCTCTCATGAACTTATATTTCTCTGTCAAAGTTCAGTACAAATATCACTTTCCCTGAGAAGCCTTCTCTGATTCTCTTTGTTTTTTTATTTTTTTTATTTTTTAAATTTTTTTGGAGATGAAGTCTCACTTTGTTGCCCAGGCTGG